>NW_022195035.1:0-283716 GCF_008641045.1 Pistacia vera | reverse complement strand
AGAAGTGCATGTATGAGTATGATTATGTGTTACCTTGGGATGTGTTTGTAGATGGTAGAGAATGACATGTTTGCATTCCATAATGCATAATTGCATTTAAATATGTGAATTTAGAAAGAATTATAAGCATGAAACCATCTACATGCATACATATTCATAAGAGCATGAAAATGCCCTAAAATATGTTAAAGAGAAAATAGAAAGAAATGAGAATATTAAAGAAATTCAAATCTGAATTTTTCTTAAAGAAGTGTAAAAAAAGATAAAAAGAAGAGCAGGTTGTTGCGATGGGGAGCCGTGAGTGACATAGTCCCACATGCACACTGCCTTTAGTGAGTGGCCTCAGAATTCAGAAAGAAGAAATGTACAGTCCGTTAGAAGTGTGTGTGGATGAGGATTATACCCAGAATTAGAGAATTCACTCACACGGCCAAGGCTCCAAATCCATGCCTCAATCGAGTCTGATCGGCAAGAATAGAAAGAAAGAAAGAAAAGAAAGAAAGAATAGAAAGAAAGACTAGAAAAGAAAGAAAGAAATAAAGAAAAAGAAAACAGAATAAGAAAAATAGAAAAGAAAATGCATAATTTATGCATTTGTGCATTTGCATCATGAATATGTATAATACCATGCTCATTATCATGGGTAGTGAAAAATTTAGAAAACAGAGAGAAAAACAGAGATAGAATAGAGAAAGAACAGAAAGAAGAACAGGGAAAGAATAGAGAATAATAGGGAAATGTGATGTAAGGAAAGAAAATTCAGAATTTTAAGCAACGGAGAGAGAGAAGGGTAGCATAGTGGGTTTACTTACTGAGCCATTAGTACTCACTCTGTTGTTTTTAATGTTTTGCAGGTAATAGGTGAGTTGCGGTCGCTCGGAGCGTCACACAGTGGAAGGGTCTGGCTACATTGTCAAGTTGCTATTTTTGAGAATATTTTGTAAATATTTGTATATAAAGAAAAATTAAATATGGGCTCATACTTTATTACTCGTATATATGTGTGTGTATTTTCTTATATATATTTTTAATGAGTTTTAGTTATTATTTTACGAGTATACTAGCTAGAAAGAAACCATTACATAAAACATGAGATATTGTATTTATCTTATAATATTATATGTGTATTGCCACAATAATTTTACATTGCTTTATTGCTCTCAAATTCGCATTAACATCTCGTTCTTTAAATTTTATCTTAGTAACTCTTTTTAAGAGCATGTATTTATTTGGCTAACATATTTTTTCGCAATATCATTTGGTACTAGACTACTGGTTGACTTATGTGAAGGTTATCCTTACGATAGATTATCTTTCTCTCCCTAATTTTTTCATTAACCACATGCAGGTGATGTTGCTGCCCTAGGTTGGTGGGATTTGTTTATAAATTTTGGGTAGAATTTAGTGGTCTTTATAGCAATGTTTGATTATTGGAGTTATCTTTTTGTGTCTATATGAGTGCTGGAATGATTATGTATATACTTTGACAGTTTTATGAAAATCCGATTCATTTGTTTCCATGACAGATTTGATGAAATGTTTAAATTTATTGTTGAATTGTGATAATTGTTGAGGAATACTATGAAGAATTTCATTGCATTATTCTATTATTTAATTGGTAATAAATATAAAAAAATATATTTACAAAAAAAAATCCTTAACAGTTTTAAGACTATCAAGGATTTTTATTAAATTAATTTTTTTTTTTTTTTGGTTAAAATCTCTTGAGAGTTTGAAGACTATCAAGGATTGGTTAAAATTCGACCAAATCCTTGACAGATTATAACTATCAAGAAATATGTCAAGAAATTCTTGACAGTTCAAAAACGGTCACCACCCTTTCTTGATATTGGCTTCAATGATGGGTGAAGAACTGTCAAGAAACCCCTTTCTTGACAGTTATTATCTGTCAAGAAAATGGGTTTTTCTAGTAGTGACTACCAATATGATAAAGAGCCTATGGGTCATACGCTTAGAAGACAATTTAACGATAATTAAGTAAAAGGGTAGTTTCATCATTTATGATGAAAGGGGTTTTTGGTAATCTTGCTGTAACGCCCTACTTGAGGTACGTAGTTAAGATTTAATGAATGGCTTGAATGTTTGTTGATTTATCCTCATTTGGGTCTGTATATTGTTAATATTGCTTGGTTTACCCTTGGTTGAAAGGGTGGATTGGTTTGGTTGAGTGGTTGCCCTGAAAATTTGTAAGACTTGGCGAAATCTTGATGTTACAGTGTTCGCCGGGGCGAAGAAGAAGCTTCGCCATAGCGATGAAGTGCTACAACCCCCGTGTAGCTGTTGTGAGTTTTCGCCGGGGCGAAGAAATAGCTTCGCCGCGATGAAGACTCGGCTGAAATTTTCCCTTGAGTTTTAGAGAATTCTTCCTTTTGGGACTCAATGACCATTCTACCCCTAATTAGCAGGAAAAGTGGGGAGTGAAATGCAAGGAAATTGCATGGAGAATAATTTGAATGGGGATGTTTTTGCAAAGAATTAAAGGTCATAGATGGAATTTCAAAGAAGGAGCAAGGGTATATTGGGAAAGAGTGAATAAAATATGAGATATTAAGGGTTTAGCTTTAGAAACCCTTTCATTCATTCTTCTCCACCGCCTCTTTCATCCTTCAATTCTCTCAATTTTCATTCAATTTTCCAAGGATCTTTGAAGAGCTTTTGACTAGAAATTGATGCAAGTTAATCCTAAGCACTTAAAGGTTTAAGAGAAGGTATCAAGCCATCAAGAGTAGAGAGCTTAAGTGATTTCTCCTTGAGCCTAATGTAAGTAAATCCACCTAAGTTGTGATTTGCATGATTGAATGATGTGTAGAGATTTTATATATGATTAATGCTTGAATTTTTATGTTGAAATGAGTTGATGAATTCATGAATGAGGAATTTCCACCATGAGAAGAGTGGATTGTGTTGTTAAATTTTGGGTAGAAGTATGGATAGAATTAGAAGAATTTGAGAGGAACATTTGAAGTGTGTTTTCTTTGCAGGATGTGTGATGATTTAAAGGAGTTGAACTCCAATTTTGAATGGTTAAGAAAGAAGTATAATTAAATTTAGAATATAGTTTATGTATGCACACATATTGTTTGATGAAATGTCTAAAAGAAGCATGAGTAGAAGTAGAGAACTTTACTTTATGCAACATAACATATTTGCATGTCATGAATGCATATAAGAAAGATTTTAGGCATGAGCCATCCATATACATATGTTTAATTGAGTAATCACATGAGAAAGAAATATGAGAAATGAGAAAGAAACACTCTATGAATAGAGATAAAGAAAAGAACCAATTCTCTTAGAATAAAGAGAAAGAAAGAATTAGCACTAGAGAATAAAATGATTATTAAGTGCTACAGAAAAGAAAAGAAAAGAAAATAGGTCGTGCGATGGGGAACCCGTGAGTGTAGAGTTACCTGCATGTAAACCGCCATGAGAGAGAGCGGTCTCTGCCATGAGAGAGCGGAATGAGAATGAGAAAAAGAATTTGTATAGCCGTGAGAATACATGCGGATGAGAGCTATACATAAAAGAGAGTACACTCACATGGTCAAGGGTTCCGAATCCATGCATCGACCAAGATCGGTAAAGAATAAGAATAAGAACCAGAAAAGAATAGAAAGAAAAGAAAAGAAAAAAAATGCATTGTTATGCTTTAATGTCTCGTCCATGCATGGTTATGATATTCTCCATGGGTGATGAGAATAGAAAGAAAGAAAAGAATAGTGAGAACTAGAAGTAGAGAAAGAACAAGAGAGATTGAATTAGAGAAAGTGACAAGAGTATGAAAAGAATTAAAGAGTGATGCCTGGGGATTATAGAGTAGAAGATTTACTTACTGAGCATCTTTGTGCTCACTCCATTGTTTCTTTGTTATACAGGACATAGGTGAGGACCTGGTCGGAGGGACATCGGCAAGCGGGGAGACTTGACTGCACTGTCCACTGTTTTTTAGAGTCTTTTTGTACAAATGATGTTGTATTATGCAAAAGAATGTATTTATTAAGTAAATAAAATTTTTGGGCCCAACCTTTTTGATAAATATACTTGTCTTTTTATAAATATGTTTTACGAATATTATAGTAGAAAGAAGTTGTTACACTTGCAATGCAATCAAATTTGCTGAAAGGTCGTTACCCATGTCCAATTTTATATTGGAATTTAATTTGTAAGATTACATATTTATTGGTGTAAATATATTTATAAATAAGTTATTATTAAAATTAATATATATATAATTAATAAATAATAATTATTGTTAAATACCTTTATTACTCATTTGGGAATAAGGAAATATCTATTCCAATTCGGAATAGATGTCTATCCTACTTAAGGAATAAGAATAAAACTATTCCAAAAAGGAATGGGGTTTTAGTTGCACTATAAAAAGGCAACTAAAATTAGTTTTATTAGGTGAATTCCAAAACCCTATCTGTCCCCTTCATTGAGTGTGTGAATTCCAAAACTATTATGTATGTAAAACCCTACATGGCAAAATAGTCTTAGAGAAAGAGAGAGGGGGGAATTTTCACTAACACAAACAACTTATGGACAAACAACACCAACAAAGATATGCAATTAAATATGTATGATGTTGAATAATAAGTATGAACAAATGACAAGCAATGAATGAGAGTGATTCAAAAAATATGGGTTCAACAATAAGCAACTAATGAGAGAGTTAAGAATGTGAGCAATAAAAATGAGTGATGATGATGATGCTTCAAGTAAATATGCAATGAGTAATAAATGAGTTGAGAAAGAAGAAATGCTAAAAAATTTTATAGTGGTTCGGAGCTCTATCCACAAGCCTCTTACATCCACTTCTTTAAGGTAAGCTCCTGGAAGTTCCACTAGAATCAGATTTCGCCTTTACACTAGTTTTCAAAGGATTTCGCCTTTACAATAGTTTGACAAGATTTTGCCTTTACAATAGTTTGACAAGATTTTGCCTCTAGATTTACATGATTGTAAACCCCATCGGTACGTCCAAGGGTAAAATAGTCTTTTCAATTTTATGTGCTAAGTTAACTACCATGCACATGCCTTAGGGGTAAAGTGGTAAAAGAATGATGATATTTTGTTGGCTTGACAAGATAAATATGATGAAGGATTGAGACGTAATTAAAAGAAAATTGTTAAAGGCAAAAAGGGAAATGATGTTATAAGTCATTAAATGCAAAAGACAAATGAATGAGTTTTGCAAAAAAAATCATGACTTTAGTTTGTATAAGTCGGCCAACACATGTATTCTTCCACTTTCTATCATCTTCTTCAATATTTCTTCTTCTTCTTCAATACTTCTCCAGTAATTCTATTTCCTCCATTAAAATTTCAAGCTTAGTTGCAATCTTTCAAGTGTCTTATATCTCTTCCTTTTATTAAGGATATTACGAGGTAAATTTCAACTTCTTATCTTATATGACTATTATGTATTTCAAGTTATTAAAGTTTTCTTATGATTTATGTTAGGATAATGATCAATTGAAGAAAAGGAGGAGGAAATTTGCAAAAGAGTGTAGTTTCTTCACACAAGGTAAGGGAAACTTCCCTTTAATATGAAATAAGAACTAGGTCTCTAGGTCTAGTATTAGGAAACCTTAATTCTTGTCACATAAAAGAAATCGAGCTTGGTTTGATTCTATAATTTGTGACGGATGGATTTATATGTGAATTGTAGAAAATTGAAGTTTGACGGCAATTAATGGAAATGGTTGTGTCATGAGAATTTAACTTATTACAAGGTGGGTATTATTGATCATTTAACATTTTTTCATAGGGGAGAATGGTTAGGAAAGGTTAGGGAGTAAGTGGATGTAATATCCCACTTGAGGTACGTATTTAAGATTTGTTGTATTAGTTAAAAGTTTATTGTTTTAACTTAAATTGAGTTTGTATGTTGAATTGTTGCCTTGAAATTGGTTGAGTTTTGGTGAAGTTGGAAATCCAATCTTCACCGGGGCGAAGAAGAAGCTTCGCCGCGGCGAGGAGGAGAAGTGGCAATACGGGTAGGTTCTGCCCTATTTCGCCGAGGCGACGAAAAATGCTTCGCCGCGGCGAAGAGCCTAAAACAAAGATTCTTGAGTTTTCTAGAGAATTCTTCTTTTGGGACACAATGACCATTCTACCCCTAATTAGTAGGATAAAGTGGAGAGTAAAATGAAGGAAATTTAGTAGATTGTGTTGTATGGGGGTTGTAGTTGTAAAGAATCAAAGGATATAGATGGAATTTTCAAGAAAGGACAGGGCAAATGGGAAATGAAGCTTATAATATGAACTAAAAGAGTAAAGTGTAGAGAAAGCCCTTACTCATCTTCATTCCACCGCCTCTTCCAATTGCATATTCTCTCAATTTTTCCATCATTTTCCAAGAGTTCTAAGGGATTTAAGAGGGGTTTTGAGTAGAGATTTCATCTAAAGCTTCCTAAGGTAAGAATTCATGCTTTAGATGTGAGTTTTCTTGTATTTATAGTGAGGTCTTATTGTGTTGTTGCTGCCCTTGTGGTTGTTTGAGTTGTTAGAGAAGAGACAAGTTCACAAAGGGAAGGAAAAGTGCTAAGGAACCCATCTTTGCACAAGGTAAATAAATCAACCAAGTTGAGTTATGACTAAGCTTTGAGTAGAGACTTATTTAATTATGTATGTACATGGTATACTACTGAAAATTGAGATGAGATGTGTGCTTAGTCTTAGTTGTGGGATTGATTAATATGAGAAGTGTTGTTGATATGTGTATTGAGAATGGAGTTTGAGATGAAGTTTGAGAGATGTTGTGTATCCTTTTTGGGAGTGCTTTTCTTGACAGGGATTATGAGTAATTGAGGGAGTTTTCCCCAATTTGGATGACTAGAAAAATGAAGTTTAGTAGTAATTTTCGTAGGGTGTTTAATGCAATGAGATGTTTGAGGAAATGCCTAAGTGAAATCTGCCCTGTCACTGCCGTAACTTTCGGAGTAATTTTGAGTATCTTACGGTTCGAACTGGGCTGAGACCAAACAGAGAAGTTGTAGCCCTATTTCTAAGCTTTAAAACGAGACCAGAACCGTAGTAATCCAGGTGTATACCATAAGTTATGGCTGTTTTAGTGTGACGTGCAGAATGACTGTTTTGAGGAAATCTTGTAATTGCATTTCATTAGTGCATTAGGGAGCATGAGATAGCTCTACACACCTTTTTTTATCACTTGAGAAGTAGCTTGAGATTTAGTATAGAATGTGAGTATAAGTTCTTTAAGAGTTAAGAGAATAAGTAGGTTGTGCGATGGGGAACCCGTGAGTAATGGGTAGAGTATTCCCGCATGTACGCCGCATTGAGAGAGCGGCATGAGTATCAGATAGAGAATGTGTAGCCGTGAGAGTGCGTGCGGATGAGGGCTATACCCGAGTACCCGAGAGAGAGAGATTATACACTCACATGGCCAAGGGTTCCGAATCCATGCATAACCGAGTTCGATCGGCTAAGTGAATAGAGGTCACGTTGAGTGGGAGTGAGTCCCGGCCGTGCCCCGGTAAGATGGGGTCGTGATTCATGAAAGAGTTGAGAAAAGAGGAAAAGGGAGAGTGCCCAAAGGAAATTGAACGAGGAGTTGTAAGGAAAGAATTAGAGAAAGAGAGTTACGGGGCTAGTATGAGTAGAGGATTACTTACTGAGCATTATTTTAGTGCTCACCCCGTTGTTTTCCCATGTTTTGCAGGACCTAGGTGGGACACTGTCGGATGGATGTCGGCGGTGCGAGGAGGAGTGGCTACACTGTCCCTGACGTTTTGATGACTTTTGTATACGTTTATTATATTTTGTGTAAAAATGCATATGTTTGTAAACATATGTATATATGTTTAAAAAGAAAAACTTGGGCCCAATTTCTTTATATTATTTATATGTATTTCATTATAAGTTTTTGAGGAGTAGTGGCTATACAGTGGAGGTAAATAGGTATGGAAAAACCTTAAAAAAGGCATGTTACCATGGTGCCACTATCAGTGTGGCCTTCGAGTGATTTTGGGCATCTAACCTATCAAATTGGGTTAAGGCCTAAGCAAAAGTTGTAGCCTTTCTTTAAGCTTTAAAACAGAGACCAATATCATATCAATCGGATGTGTATAACTCAAGATAGCCTTCTTGAATGTGACCTGCACAACATGACTACCTCAAAAATGCTTCCAATTTCTTAATTTATTTTTTAGCCTAATAATCTATGCTTGATTCCAAGTATGGAAATAATGCTTAAAGGGTTTTGAAGCATGTTTGAATGAGTGATTTGTGATTATTTAATGATTGTATGAACATATATTGATGTAATGACTGACCATGGAATGTTAGAGTAGATGCCTAGAGCCAATCAATTATTTGAATAATGTTCATTAATTAATAAAAGACATTTTATTTTATATCACGTAAATCATTATTATTGCATATGTATTGATATATGTCCTTAGAATGGTAGAATTGTGAGAGGGTATCAGTGTTTCAAATCTTGATAGTGAGAACCCTATGAGCACATATGGTGGCCATTCTAGAAACATCCGTAGCCCTAGTATATTCTGAAGTAAGGGCACATATAATACGGTAAGGCTATCATGTGTTGAATGACCCTGTCGAAAGGCAGTGACTGATCTCATTGTCAAGGTTGTTTGGTGACAACCTGGGGCAACACATGGGTGCTTGCTGTAGACGCCGTAGCAAGTTCACTGAACCCACCAAAGGATTCCATAGGATGGTAACCCTAGGGTCTATGGAACAAATCCTCTAAGAATGGTGGTACATGTGATCCTTAGACTTGAGATCACCGAAGCGCCTTGTGCACCGATTGGTGCAGTTTGACACTAGCCAACACAATTCTATTCAAAGCTGTTAACGTGGTGATGGCTGCATCAAGGAGTGTATCAAGACTATGGGGTAGATAGAGGATTCATCACTCCCGAGTACGAAAGAAGTTATCTCACGGTGCAATTCATATATGGCAATGACATTAAAACTGTGGCCACAATGGATTGAGTGTGCTCTATCCAGTTTATAATACGGGTCATTGGTCCATGAAACTGAATACATAATATCGAGAGAACCGAAGGTTGACAATATTTCTGCCTTCGTCTTGTCGAGATAACGTATGATGAAAGGATCGAATTGTACGGTAACCATATCGTTGACAGGTAGCTACTTTGCTGATCCGAATCTATGGGTGGCCATGATGCCTTGCTAGGGGCCAATCTGGTCTGTGTATTAGTGAGACGATTAATTGGCGTTATCGCGATACATACACTACCGGTATGATGAGGAACCTATAGGTCACACACATAGAAGATATTTAAGACTCAGAAAGAAAAAAGGGAGTTTTCGTTTTTAGGCGAAAAGGTATTTTGGTAATTTCACAGTGTAATTAAATTTGCTGAGGTCGTAGCCTTTTATTTAATTTGTTAGAAAATTAAATAAGTGAAATTCATTTAAATATGTGTTAACATATATTTAAATAAATTATCATTATGTTAAATGTTATATTATTATTGATTTTAATTGAAAATATGATGAATTAAAATAATATCTAATTGGGAGTGTTTGGAACCATGGGGTGTTTGGGTGTGGCCCAAGCCTATTCCATATGGGAATAGGGCAATAAATACACTATATAAAAAAGGTTAATTAAAATTGAGTAAGGTTTTTCATTCATTCACTTTGATTGGTAAGGTTTTTCATCATTCACTTTGATTGAAAAAGAAACACGCACAACCCCCTTTTCCACTCTCTCCCACGCCAGACTTGGTTTTTGCTTGAAATCAATTTCTCTTTATTTCTTCTGATTTTAGGCTAGGAGGATCTAGCAAATCCCTCCTTAGTTCCTTGCGATTGTCTTGTATGGACTATGTCGTGTTGACCTACACTGGGTGGTAGGAAAACACGTTCAGTGGAAAAATGGAGGAGCCTCCAAACGTGCATATGACTTCTTAAACTCTTGATTAATTTTCTGTAGATTTCTACTTTAATATAAACTGTAAAATTATACCTTTGATCTTGGCTCTTTGGAACGATCCTTGTTTATGATTTTTTTGTTTTCCGCTGCTTATAGGATCGTTTCCTAACAGTGGATTTATGTGTAATGTTGTACCTAATTATGGCTTGTTTAGTATAAACTATGGTTCTAAGAATTGTTATGCACCATGAAATGATCATGATGAATGTATGTTCATCTATGGAAAGTGCATGTTTTAAAGAAAGAGATGTCAAGCTATTAATGATGAAAAAGGGGGATTGATCCAAGTTTGGCAAATGCTTTCAAGGTAATAGACATGCATTTTGTGAACAAAGATTTTTAAGTTTTATGGAAGCTATTGTCATGTTATAGGAACCTGAGCTCACTCATGCACATGTTTAGACCAAAGAAATAACAGTCCATAGCGTGCATGACCATGGAACTGTGTTATAAGTGAAGGTTAGCTTATGGCCAAAGGTTCCATAATCCATGCCTCCACTTAGTCCGTTTGGCAGACAGTAAAAAGCTTTCAAAGAAAAATGTATTTATACATGCATGACATTGAAGTGCATTTATTCATGAACATAAAGGAAACATTACAGAATTATATATGCATTTGATATGAAATGAATATGCTATGTTATATTACATTATGTATTTTATGTTATTAATGTTTGGCTCATGCGCAAGTAAATAAGATCTTCCAAGTTAAGAATGTTACATAGGGTTAAATGATCGATAGCCTTACTGAGTGATTAGCACTCCTTTCCCTAGTTTCCATGTTTTCCAGGTATTGGTTAAAGCGGTAATGGCGAGTGGCAATCAAGCAAGCTTGGGGGCATGGATGTTAACTTTTGTTTTAATTAAACTATGATGTTATATAAAGGATGTTGTTTTTGAATTAATGTATATGTTTTGATTGCTATAATCTAAGTTTTATGAAATAAGGAATATGTTTTGCTTATAAAGAGGGAGAATTTTATATTTGCTTCCACTATAAACAACTGATGTAGTTGTTTTCTTTAAACATATTTACCATATATACATGTATGCAGGCATACACTTACCGCTAGTTATTTAGGTTAATAAAGCGATTTCGTACTAAACAACCTAAATGGTATTAATAAATTAACCTAACTATTTAATTGCGCACTTAAACAATTAAGACATCTATCTAAACCCTATTCAAAGAAATAATCACATAACCAAGAGGGATCAAAAGATAAATAGATGCAGATTTTATTAATCACAAGACATGTCTAGGTTTTGAAATCACCCTCAATCACAAAAGAATTAGTTCTTCATGAATAAATATGAGAACATCATTGTATTATTCATAACAAATAATAATAACAAAGAAGAAGAAAAACTTAGTGAAACTTGGTTGGATTAATGAAGTTGATGATGATCTCCTCCAATTCTTCTTCTCCAAGCCTTCTTTAATCTCCCTTTTTCTTCAGTTCTTGAATATCTTTGTTCTCTCTTTTTTATCTCTAAAATAATTCCCCCTAAATAATGCTAAAGGACTTCTATTTATATCCCACAAGGGTTAGGGTTTTGTTTTCCTTAATTCTAGTTAGTTTAGGACTCTTAAAACCCTATTTTCCTAGTCAAAAATGGAAGGAAAAGTTCCTAGCTGTCGTGACTATGCCGTGGCACTGTGCTGCGGCATAGTAGCTACAGGTCTTCTTCCCGTATCATTCCACTATTCTTCAGAGATGGTGATATTTGAACTCTATAACGATGAAATTTGAAAAAGTGGTAAACATATGAAATGGAGCCCTTTGAATCAGATTTCCAACGGTCCAAGAATTGTCTTAATCACAGTTCTACAGCTCAAGATATTCTTAAAATACTGAGGCATGCTCAAGCTGGAATGTAATCTAGAATCTTCTCTTTACTTCAACTACCATAACTTCTTCAATTCAACTCCTATTCTTGATCCGTTTGTTTCCAGTCATCACAAATTCTCTCGCCAACATCATCTCTCATCCGAATATTATTTTTGAGTCTTATTCCCTGAAAGCACAACAAAAATATCCGTGATCCCGAAAAGTGTGTTTATGAAACAATTAAGTTAATTCATGCGAATTAATCCTAATTTCCCACAAATGATACCTATAAACCACTAAGTATAAGTGTATTTTCAAGCACTTATCATAGCCTTTATTTAATTTGATATTAAAAATAAATTAGTGAGATTATATTAAAATATGTGTTCTCATATATTTAAATGAATTATTGTTATTGTTATTGTTAAATGTTAATATATATATTAATTGAATTTAATTGAAATAATAATAATAATAATTAAAATATCCAAATGGGGTTGTTTGGGTTGGTGCCCAAGCCTATTCCATGAGGGAATAGGGCATTGTGTGCACTATATAAGTGCATGTTTTTTTGTTAATGGAAGATTAATTCATTCAATCATTTAGACTAAAAATTCCAGCCCCTTTTTCTCTCTTCCCATGCCAAATTTCCTTTTTGTGTTGAATCAAAATTGTATTGATTTTGTTCTCGGTTAAGGCTAAAGAGGATTTAGCAAATCCCTCTTTAGTTCCTTGGGGTTATCTTCGTGTGGACTATTGCTGGTTCGATCCTACCCTTGGATCGGTAGTGAAACCCGTTCAAAGACAAGTTGGAGGAGCCTCCAAACGTGCGTATGATTTCTTAACTCTAAACTGATTTTTCTGCAAATTTCAATATAATGTATAAACTGTAAATTTATGCCCTGATCTTAGTTCTAAGGAACGATCCATGTTGTAAATAACTGTTATTTTCCACTGCCATGACTTGGTCGTTTCCTAACAATGGTATCAGAGCCTGAGGTGCCAGATTTTACAGTTTTATGTATGGTTGATTACATGTATTTGATTGATAACATGTTGCCTTGTTGAATCTACACAAAATCTGCCTTAAAAGCATGTTTTAGGAAATCAATTTAATTGATTAATTTAATTTTTTGATGATCTACAAGTTTGGTATATTCGGTTATGGATTTTTGTTGAAATCAGAAGTGTAGAGTGATTACAAAATCCATTTGGCGTATTTTTTATGGTTGGTTGAACTGATCTGATGCTACAGATCAGTGTATGCTCGCCGCGACGATATAACTCATCACCGTCGCGTTTTTGATCATTTCCTAATAGCTTAGGCCTTCCCCAAGCTCGCCACCGTCGCGTTTCACACCAGCAATGTCAGCGGAATACTTCGTCGCCAAAGCAGCCAATGTCTTCTTGGCAATTGTCAAAGCTGTCGTCTTCTTGCTAAGGCCTTTTGGTTTCTTAGCCCACATTTCTAAAAAAAAGAAGCAAACAGTGAGCGACTGATAATCCGAGAATTATACTATTTTATTTAGGCTTTTTGGCTGGATTTTAGATACTTCTTAGTTCGTTTATGCCTGAATTGCTACTTAATTCTATATATTTTATGGTTCAGGCCGAAACGTGCATTTTTAGCAAATAATGAGCGAATTGGAGTATCTAGACTCAGAAGTAAGCGGATCTCAAAATTGGGGAAAGTTCTGAAGCAGAGTGAAGCACTATGAAGCTTGTTTCCATGAGAAAGCATCGAAGATTGAAAATTTAAGGAGAAAACAAGCAGAGGGCAAATCTATAATTTGTAGAACTTTTTAGGAAGGTTCGCTGCGGTGAAGTCTATTCTTCGCCGTGGTGAAAGCAGCTAAACACGAGATTCCAATTTAGTTCTTCGCCGCGGCGAAGTCTGTGAAATTTTGTTTTCTCCAAAATGCACAGTTTTATTTTAGGAAAGTTTTAGGTCTTTTGGGCGAGCTATATAAGAAAAACCTTGCCATTTTGTGAGGGGTTCGTTTGGTTTCCGTCTAGATTCACTACAAGAATTTAGGCTTTTCGCAACAAAATAATTTGTCACTATAAATATCAAAATTGTGACCATTTCACTAATGTGGGGAATTATATTGGTCACCAGATTGGTCACATTAAGCTCGTACTCTTAAGTGTATGGTGACGAAAGAGTTGTTTTGGTCATCATAGCCTAATATTATTGTGACAATAATATTTGTCATTGTAAACTAGTTTATTGTGATAAATTATTGTAAGAATAGACAACAATTTTTATCACTATAAGTAATATTTTGTAACAATTGATTTATTAAAGACCAAATGATAAGCTTTATGGTGAAAAATAATATATGATGACGAAATGATTTTGTCAAATTGTGACAATAATGACTAAATTATATTTTCATAATTTTAATAGTGACCGAAATTTATTTGTCACTGACTTTATTGTGACAACATTTATTTGTCATATGTTGTTTAATGATAAATTATTTGTCAAAAATTACCTAGTGACGGAATAATTTGTAAAAAATTTAATAGCATGACAAATAATTTTAACACAAATATTTTTACATGACAAATTTTTTATTGACAAAATAATATAGGCGTGACAAATATTTTTTGTCCCCTAATATACTGTGTTCTCTATCTTTGCATAACCCTTCTGCATTTTTTTTTGGTAAAAGGTAATTATATAAAGAATAAAAGAATTGCATCCCCAAAAAGAGCCCTACAAAGTCAAGTTCCTTGGACAAGCCCAGGCAACCAAGCCAAAGAAACAAAAAAAGGTGGCATGGATTACATTCCAAAAAAGCCACCAAGCAAGCCTCAAAGAGGACTCTACAAAATGACCAACAACACAAAAACAATGTCGGACTTTGGTTTACAAAAGCCACTGCACATGCTATACACAAAAGAACCATCCACCCAAAGAACCAAAAATTCTGCACAACTACTAAAATCTTGCTTTTACGCAACCAAAACAAGAAAAAAGGAGGGAGCAGCAACATGCAATCTGTAAATAATTCCCCAGCGAAAAAAGCTCCAGAAAAGGTTCTGGTCAACGGCGAGAAAAGTCTTCTTCCAAGCCTCCAAGGTTTCAACATGGAAATCTACAGCCCAAATAGTAATACTCGCCCAGCCACACGAATAAGTAAGCAAGAATGCAGCAGCTCTTGGAGGAAGAGACTTGGGAACATCCAAAACCTGAAGAGTTAAAAAAAACGAAAACAAAAAAAGGGAAAAATATCGTTAATACAATATGATAATGTTTTATAGCATTAAAGAATTGGAAAAGCAAAAGTGGCAACATCTTAGAGAGAATGGAACTATAAGGTAATACAAAGTAGCTACTATTGGGTGTTAAAGGTGAGCCCATGAGGTTGGAACTAGTCATACTGAGTAAAATACCCAAGAAAAACCAACGTTATAACTATCTTATTGAATAAAGCTAGGAGTATTTGGCACATAAGGGTTATCATTACTTCAAGCCAGGGCAACATCTTACAAATTATTTGCATTGGGAAACTAAAGATGAAAACTAACAAAATGATTTCCTGAATAAGCAGTTTGTTTGAAGGATAAAGCTACTAATCATCAACTAGCAGTACTCCACACTCAAAAACATGAACCAGATGCTCAAGAATTATTATATCTGTAGAACTTGTCATAGTTGTGTCCTTCAACAGAAACACACTTATTCTTATTACTTATTAAGGGATAATAGAATATATGAAGTGATAAAATGATGTATCCAAAGAGTTACAATTCTAGATTATTCAAGATTTCAACATTCATCATCCAACAAGTGCATATCATACAAAAGGATGCTATTTCATGAGATGCATCAAATGCTTGTAGTTTGATCCTCATGTAAACATCCAAATATCATATACAAAATAATGAAAGTAATGTTTGTCTCTTACCCATAAGTGACATATGTCCACCTTTTGCAGCTATTCTTATATGCCTTACTAGCCATGGCAAAGACACCGCTAAAGATTTTCGTAATCTTAGTTTGTACAGTATCTTCTTAGTTTTTGGGGTGCATGTCATTTTGCCTGAATAAATGTAGTGAGATATCATAACCCAAAACAATACAAAGCAAAAAACTTTAGGCAATCACCAAAGAATGCAATGTACCGTGATGCGTATGATAAAAAGCAGCTTAGATTTTGGCTCCACCGAGCTGATTTTGCCCTTTTCCCTCTCTGTTCATTCAGATAAGGTCTAATTCCTTTATAGAGACACAGGTTAGTAATTGCTATATCAGAGCTGTTACACTAACATAAATATTAAGGATAATAGGCAAACACAAAAAATTAATGTGTATCACAAACAAATTATCATCAAATAATAATATTGAATGAAAGCTGAATCCAAAACAATGGATTCAACAGTAATATGATTTTGATTGCAGTAAATCATAATAAAAAGACCAACAAACAGCTGAAATTTGTCTTAATTTCCACAATTATATATTACTACTCAATAAATTCCATTTTCCATTAATTTCTCCACACAACCACGCAATGCACCATATAATCAATTTAAATGCAATATGCCAACTCAAATGAAAAAATTTTAAGTTGAAAATGCCAGAGATTAGTAAATAAGCCTTTAAAATCAAACCTTCAAACGAAATTCACCACTGCCGCCCACTGGTGACAATCCCTAGCCAGATGACTATTCTGTTCACAGTTGTAACAAGCCCCTCCGTCGCCGCCCCTTCATCTTCTGCCTTTCTACCCACCGCCGTCGCTTAGCCTCACCACCGTCCAGTTCACACCAGGCCTGTAATAGCACGGTGCGATTCTGGAAACCAATGCACCCTTAAACCAAACTGAACAAACAAAAACCTCCAAACTACGCATTATATAACCCAACACAAGCAACCAGTGCACCCCAAACAACCATCAAATTCACCTTGAAAATGAACAACCATGAAAACATTAAAAAATAGTGAGAGAGGGAAAACAAGAATGAAGAGAAAAAAAGAAAATAAATTAGAGAAGGTGGCCACCTGCTAGAGTTCTGTAGTGACTTCGATTGGAGGTTGTTAGATTTTGGGGCTGTGGAGGGAAGTCGGTGGGATGAGGATGTGAGCATAGGCATGAAGGAAAATTGGGGGTGGAGTTTGGGGCGGTGGGGTAGGGAAAATAGATAAAAAGGGGCTGGGCAATTTTTATTTATTTGAAATTTGATTTTTTTTTCTTAATTATTAAAATTGGTTATTTATTAATTTATATTTTATATATTTTTTCTTTGTTTAAAAAACTTAATTTTTTCTTTTGTTTAAAAAACTTAATTTTTTTCTTTTTTAATAGACTGATTTTTAACAAAAATAAAGATGTTATCTAATATATAAAATTATATATTATTATCATATCCAACACAATTTATATTATTCGACCCTTCATAATTTTTTATGATTTAATGACCCAAACTTTTCAATTGAGCATTTTTAGGTTTTTATATGTTTATAATCAATTACTTATGCTTATAAAAAAACTGAAAAATGTCTATCGTTTAATATAAAAATATAATTATATTTGTCATAACTGTAAATATGTAATTGATTTTTTGTTATAATTTCAAGCTAATACATATTTATCATTACATGCATATATATTTCATTCACCCTATAAAATTAGAAGTTTAAATCAATCACTCAATTGAGTCTTGCTGCAATAAATTAGAAATGGCAAATTTAATTAAATAGAGTATTAACTAAACCACATATCAAACACCACCTCAAGGATAGCTTGAATTGTTATATTTATCTCAATCTTCTAATTTCATATGATCATATACTGTATATACTTATTACATGACAACCAAAAAGAATAAAAGAATTCCAAAGAGGACGAGAAAACCGCCTGATGGTCTAAAATTAGTTATTCATTAATCAAATACTGGTTGTAGGGTCTTTTTCTGATATTAATTAATTTAGATCAAATTTTATTGGTCTAGAGTATTATTAGAAGTTGGTAGTAGTATTAGAATTAAGTATTACTACATATGATTAATTGTAAGTCTATATAAGAAGCCTAAACCATGGATTATCATTGTATTTTTATGGATTAGGAATATTCTAATATACTAAAAGGGTATTTTTTCTCTTTTCTTTTTCCAATTAACAGTAAATTGTGTGCAAAGATCATTAGTGGAGCTGCAAAACATTAATGAAATAAATTTAAAAAAAAAAAAAGAAAAAGAAAAAGCAATTTTTTAAAAAGGTACTGGAAGATTCGAACCATACACTCTTCTCTCAACTCTTCCCTTAACCACTTAAGCAAACCAACTCATTTTTTTTCTTTACTCTATATATATATCTAACTAAACATACAAACTCACAGCCAAAGTGTGAGGGAAACAATTGCGTTTTAGAGGTATGTTTGTCCCTTCTCCCTCACTTCTTCTCCTTTTGCGTTTTATTTTTCTTCTTTAGGATTTGGTTTTTCCAATTCAATTTTACAAAAAATAAAAGAGATCAAAGGCAGCTCACTTCACCAATTCAATTTTCCCTTTTTCACCCAATTCAAATTTTCCTTTTTTTGTTGTATCACCAAAGAAAATGGAGAATCAACACAGAGTTCATAAGGAAATCCCTTTTTCCCTTTTTTGCCCAATTCAATTATTCTCTTTACCCTTTTTGTATCCAGGCAAAGCGATTTATTTTTGTAATTTCATCTTTGTGTGAACGTATAATACAAAAATTAATATTAACATGTGATCCAAATATTAAGTCTATAAAATTAAAGCCGAAAATGTAAATATTGTATTCAGATTGAATTTGATTTGTATTCTTTATTATTAAAGCCGAAAATGGTACATAATATTTACATTATAAATTATTAATGATTTTGTATTTTTACAATTTTTTGGCTTTTCGAGTTTAAAAAAAAAAAATAAGGAGATCATATATATGTTTTTAGCAATATTTGTCACAAAATATAACGTTCAATCAACTCAATATTTGTCACTAATACCTCCATTAACATATATAAATGACTTTTTTTTTTTTTTGTAATGATAAATAATTCTTTTGTGACAAGTGGAGTTGTAATTATAGCATGTATTAAAATAAAGCGACTAAAGTTTTGATGACAAATATGTTTGTCACAATAAACAATTTATCTCGGTGCTTAAATTTTGACTCAAACATTTTGTCATTAATACCTCTATTTCAACATATATTATGACAATTTTTTTTAATAATAAATAAATTCTTTTTGTGACAAAATAATTGTAGTTATAGTATGTATAACTAAATATAGTGACTAAAATGTTTATAAAAAATATGTTACACAAAAACAATTTACCTGGTGCCAAATTTTGCGCCAAAAATTGTGATGAAATATTATGATAAAAATGTTTTTCTTCACTACTTTTATATGGGTTTCTTAATTGTGTAAAATATTATGACAATATTTTTTTAGTCACTGTATATCTCTTTGTCATACTGAATGTGATGTTTTTATTTTGTCATAATAACTAATTAATCGTGACAATAACATTTGACAAAATTATTTGTCACAATATAATATATTTCTTGTAGTGATTGAGAGTATTTTAAACTTGGGGAGAAGATTTGAGCTTTAACTTGTGGATTCTTCACATAGGGAAGATCTCTACTCTTTTCTTTGTAGTTCAATATGTTGATTTCTGGGTTAAGTTTATCTTGCTGTTGTTGTTAATTTAGTTATGAACTAACCCATTTTGGGTTAGGGTTTTGATGTAATTCGGATTTCTATGGATTAATCAATTGATAATTGTTGCTTTTATATTCTATTGCGTAGATTGTGTGATTATTCCGATTTTTATTGATTTTACTTGTTGAACATGATGAGATTGAGAAATGAATCATGTTGAGCTTCTTGGATAATTACCATTGTTATTTTGAATGCTAGAGATAGATTTGAGAAACAATGAAATCAATCTAGGATTCCATTAGCTTAATGAACTTGGATTTGTTAATCTTCAATTCGTTGGGTGCGGAAGATTAATAGGGAAAAATAGGAATTCATAGCCTGAGAAGGTATGTTTTACAACTTAGGGAATTCAGTTTACAATCAGTGCATGTGAATGTAAGAGTACCATAATCCACATAATTAATCCATAGAGTCCGAACAAAGCCAAACCCTAACCGTTTGTTTTAATTGATATTACACTTGTGTTAAACCTTGCTTTCATAATTTAGTTGTTTTTACATTTAGTAAATTTTGCTTTCAGTTTAGTTTTATATTCTTCCATAAATCCAAACAATATTTGATTTCTCCAACTTGAATACTAATAGGAAATTCAGTGCTTAGCAACCAATCCTCGTGGGAACAATACTCACTCATCATTTTATTACTTTGTGCGACTAGTGCACTTGCTATAATTGCATGTTGTAGTAACAACACATCAAGTTTTTGGCGCCGTTGCGAGGGATTGATTTTTGTGTTAACATTGAGTTTTTCTTTTGTTTGCTAGATTGGAGTTTTATTTTTGTTTTTCTTTGTTTGTTAGTTTAATTTTTGTTGTTCTTTTCTGTTGGCTTGTGATCTTACTTTTTCTCTCTTTCTGTGTAGTTTATGTGAAGACCAAGATGTCAGCCAGTGGTTCTTGTTGATCCAGAGATTGAAAGAACCACTAGAAGACTTAACAGAGAAAGAAGAGAAAGAGAGGTTACAGTTGAACCAGAGGTCATAGTTGTTGAGATGGTAGAAAATAGAACATTAAGGGAATTCTCAGTTCCCACAGTTGAAGGGAGTGGGTCAAGCATAACTAGACTAGCGGTACAAGCTAACAACTTTGAGATAAAGTCGGCAATCATCCAGATGATTCAGTAGTCGATACAGTTTAAGGGAGATTTGAAAGAAGATCCAAATCTGCACATTGCCAATTTTTTGGAGATTTACGATACTTTCAAGTCAAACGGAGTGTTAGATGATGCTATCAGATTGAGACTGTTCCCGTTTTCATTGAGGGATAAAGCTAAGGGATGGTTAATGCAACTACCGTCAAGAACGATCATAACATGGAATGATTTAGCATAGAAGTTCCTGCCCAAATTCTTTCCTGCAGCAAAATCAGCAAAACTGAGAAATGACATCACATCTTTTCTACAAGAAGAGTCTGAATCATTATATGAGGCTTGGGAAAGATAAAAGGAATTACTGAGGAGGTGTCCACACCATGGGTTCCCAGTTTGGATGTAAGTCTAAACGTTTTACAATGGATTGATGGTTAATGTGCAAACCATGGTTGATGCAGCATTGGGAGGAGCATTGCAAAATAAGACACCGGAAGAAGCTCATGAGTTGCTTGAAGTTTTGGCAAGTAACAACTATCAAAGACCTAATGAAAGGGTGCAGCCGAAGAAATATATGGGTCTTCATGAAGTTGATGCATACATGGCCATTTTAGCCCAACTCACAGCACTTTAGAAGCAGTTGGGAAGTATACAGGTTAACTCTATTCAAGCACCTCAACTAACTTGTGATTTTTGTGCGGATAGCCATTTGAGCAGTGAATGTCAAGTGGGGAACACGTTTGCTTCAGCGTCTTTATCTTTAGAACAGGTTAACTACTTGGCAGGAAATTAAAGGCAACCGAACAATCTGTACTCCAACACATATAATCCTGGTTGGAGGAATCATCCGAACCCATCTTGGGGCAATCAGAATCAACAGAACAATCAATGGAACCAAAGAGCAATGCCAAACAACCAAGCAGGGGTGAACAATCAACAAGGAGAGCAAAGAGTGACAAAATTGGAGGATATGTTTGGAAATTTTATGCAAGAGATGACAAGTTTCATGAATGAGACGAGGAAAAAATTCAAAAATCAAGGGCCATCCATTCAGAACTTAGAGGTACAGGTGGGGCAATTGGCTGATAAGCTAAATGAGAGACCACAAGGTTCCCTACCAAGCAACACAGTGACTAACCCACGTGAGCAAGCAAATGCAATAACTCTGAGGAGTGGGACAGTTTTGGAAGAGGTGGAGCAATCAGGGAAAGTCGAAAGTACATCAAAGGAAAAGGAGGATTCTGATGAGGAAGTTGATGAAGAGATTGTTGCTGAAGATAAATCAACCAGTTCTAGGGAAGATGAACAAAAGCAGGAAGAGAGGCAAAGACAAAAGAAAGAGAAATTGTCATTTCCCAAGATACCACAAGAGTTGGCACATCACACCCCTCCGTGCCTTTTCCTCAGAGACTCAAGAAAAAGAATTAGGATAAGCAGTTTTCCAAATTCATTGAAATATTTAAAAAACTGCATATTAACATTCCTTTTGCAAATGCATTGCAACAGATGCCAAGCTATGCAAAATTTCTCAAGGAGATTTTATCAAACAAAAGGAAGTTAGAAGATGAGGAAACAATGATGCTCACAGAGGAGTGTAGCGCAATTCTATAGAAGAAGCTGCCCCCGAAACTCAAAGATCTAGGGAGTTTTACTATTCCTTGTATTATAGGAGATATCACTTTTGATAGAGTTTTGTGTGATTTAGGTGCGAGCATCAATCTAATGCCTTTTTCTGTTTTCAGGAGATTGGGCATAGGTGAAGTGAAGCCAACGACCATGTCATTGTAGCTTGTAGATAGATCCATCAAACATCCGAGGGATATAGTTGAAGATGTGTTGTGAAGGTGGACAAGATTATCTTTCTGGCGGACTTTATTGTTTTGGACATGGAAGAGGGTAAGGAAATGCCTCTCATTTTGGGAAGACCATTTCTGGCCACCGGGAGAGCTCTCATTGATGTGCAAGAAGGAAAGTTACTGTTAAGAGTTCAAGATGAAACAGTAACGTTCAATGTTTTTGAGGCTATGAAGTTTCCATCGGAATCAGATTCATATTTTAGTGTTGATGTGGTAGATAAACTAGTAGCAGAGGCTATTAAAGAGAACACTCCGCAACTACCTCTAGAAGCGTGTTTGCCCAATAAAAAACAATAGAGGTAGATGAATCGGCAACGAATGAATGTGCTGGATTGTTGGAAGCACTTCAGTCGATGGTTAAGAGCCAAGATCTAGAATTTGAGGAATTTGATTTTTAGAAAGAAAAGGAAAAGGAAAAGGAAAAGGAAAGAAAGGAAGAACCTTCAAAACTTGAACTGAAGCCTTTACCTTCTCACCTTAAATATGTATATCTTGGTGAATCCGAAACCTTTCTAGTAATCATCAATTCAAGGTTGAGTAAATTAGACAAAAAAAACGATTGATTCGGGTCTTAAGAGATCATAGATCAGCAATTGGATGGACTATTTCGGATATTAGAGGCATTTCTCCATCTTTTTGCATGCATAAGATACTTATGGAAGATGATATCAAGCCTAGGGTGCAACCACAATGGAGATTGAATCCTTTGATGAAGGAAGTGGTGAGAAAGGAGGTGGTGAAACTTCTAGATGTGGGCATAATTTATCCTATTGATGCGTTATTACTACAACATGCATAAATAGCAAGTGCACTAGTCGCACAAAGTAATAAAGTGATGAGTGAGTATTGTTCCCACGAGGATTGGTTGCCAAGCACTAAGTTTTCTACTGTTTTCAAGTTGGAGCAATCGAGTTGTTTGGATTAATGGGAGAAAATTAAACTTAAAACTAAAACAAAATTTCTAAAGATTCAAAGCTAAATTATGAAAGCAAGATTAAAAACAAGGTAATATCAATTTAAAACAACGGGTAGGTTTTTGATTTCATTCGGACTTTATGGATTAAACCTATAGATTATGCTATTTCCATATTCACATGCATTGATTGTAAATTGAATTCTCTAAATTGTAAACATACCTTCTCAAGCTATGTTTTCCTACTTTTCCCTATTAAACTTCCGTACCCAACAAATTGAAGATTAATAGTTCTAAGCTCATTAAGCACCTAGAATCTGAGATTGATTTCATTGATTCTTAAATCTATCTCTAGCATTTAATACTACAATGGTGATTACCCAAGAAGCTTAACATGACTTATTTCTCAATCTCATCATATTCATCAATTAATAGCATTAAAAACAGAATAACCCCACAATCATTGCAATAGCATATGAAAATAATAAAAATCAATTGCTTAATCCATGAGAATTCGAACTACATCAAAACCCTAACCCAAAATGGGTTAGTTTATAGCTAAATCAATACAATGAGCAAGAAAAATGATAAACACAAAGTTCAACATGATAAAATGAGAATAAAGACAAGAGATCTCCCCTAGTTGCAGAATCCACCGGAGTTAATCCCAATTCTTCTCATTTTTTCAACACAAAATTCATCAAATCTAAAACTAAGAAGATGAAAAAGTTGTTCTAGACTAAGGAAAATGCGACTCCCCCTCAAAACGGTAAAGTTTCACTTTTATACCTCACCCAAAAACCTAAAACTTTGCCTAAAAATGAAACTGTGCGTTTTAACGAAACTGAAAATTGCAGACTTTGCCGCGGCGAAGAAGAGATCTCGCCGCAGCGACGAAGTAAATGTAACTCTTGATCATGACTCATTTCGCTGCAGTGAACCTCCATGAAGATTTCTGAAATTACAAAATTGCACTCCGCTTGAATCTTTGATCTTCAGTGTTCTCCCATGGGAACATGCTTCATAGTGCTTCACTTTGCTTCAGAACTCTCCCAAATTTTGAGATCCGCTTACTTCTGAGTCTAGAAACTCCAATTCGCCCATTATTTGCTCAAAATGTCCATTTAAGCCTGAAACACGAAATGTAAAGAAATCAGTAGCAATTCATGCATAAATGAACTAAGAAGTATCTAAAATCCAGCCTAAAAGCCTAATAAAAACAGTAATATTCTCGGATTATCAAATACCCCCAAACTAAAGACATGCTCATCCTCGAGCATTAGGTACAAAACTCAAAGAAAGAAAACAATAAAAACTAAAACACGGCACAATAAAATTGGAAATGAACAGCAAGAATTAGACTCAACTTAGCATACGAATTGTCTAGAATTTATACAAGTCTCAAAGATTGTTGAAAAAAAATCATTAGAAAAATGTTCAACACTCTAAGAAGTTATAAGTTCTATCGACTATCTTTCTCTATTGGTCCCTTGAGTAGGTGATCCCCACTTCAATCCACCTTCCGACTTCCCAGATTATTTTATGCAGAAATGTAAAGTTTATCAAATGGCGGCAGATTCCATAAGCCTAAATATCAAACTACTCTCCACTAATGAGGATTAGACATCTCTAAGAATCAAAAGGTCTTTGTAGGCTTATAACGTTAGGCTCGGGTAGTGGGCTCCAAAGGAAAGGAAAGGGTAAACAAATAAAAGAATTTGGTTTCCTTAAAGCAAACATTAAGACTTAATCCAACTCCACTTCTTTTCCCAACCATCACTCAAAATGTCCACCATTTAACAACCTTCAACCATGAACAATTCTTATTGTTGCTATTGTAATGCAATTCTCAAACTAATTTTTTTTTTTTGACACAATTGAGGTTAATTACCTCTCTTATTCTTCTTGCCTTTCTCACAACCCCCAAACTATTCTTTTAGTTCATTCACACTACTCTTCACGTTCCTTGTGTTTGCATTAAGTCCAAAATTCTCCTAAAGGGTATGATTATGTGTTTAGGGTAATTGGATTGGACAAATTTTGGTTTGCTAGAAAATAAAAAGCAATGAAAAATCTCTTAAAGGTTCAAATGGGTGACTAGGGAACAAAATTCATTCGTGGTTTGGCTGGAAAGGCTCAAACGTTCCGAAAAATGCCTAAATCATTTCCTCACCAATGTCTATTACTAAATTTCGCCTCAAGCATTTCTCCACTAGGTTCTAGAATCTACCAACATTATCAAACTTCCCTAACCACATAAAATAATCTAACCATGCCAAAATAGATGAAAATAGTGGTTGAACCACTCAACAAACCTCAATCAAAATTCAGTCAATAAACATAAACTTGAAGCAATGCTTAACATTTTTCAACAATAAATCCGAACAACCCTAATCTCATCATTGATTTATAAAATTCATCATTGGCATACACAACAAAACAAGAAATAAAATAAAATAAAAAGTCAAAAATTCTCAAATATTTCCTACCCCCAAACTAAAGATGACATTGTCCCCAATGTCACATATGCACAAATTAAAAATAGAAAAACAAAATCTGTAAAAGTACGAGATAGTTCCTTGATATCCGTGAAGTTGAAGTGTCACAACAGTGTGCACCCCCGGTCCTTGACTTTTCCATCACGAAAATCTATAAAAACAATTGAAAACTATGGTGTTCACTGTGTTAGAAAAATTCACGAACAAAAAAGGAAATAATAAAACCCAAACCGCGTCCTTAAAACTAAAAAGTTCAAAAAAAAAAAAAAAAAATTTAAACTAAACGAAAAACAATCTAAAAACAAACCACAAACAAATCAAAAATCAGTTCAAAGTTCCACAATACCCAACAATAAACCAAAATAAAAACAAACAAAAACAAAATACAAAACAGGTGTTCCAGCTCATTTGTCGGCCTCCTCGTCTCCCTCGGCGTCATCCTCTTCTGACTCGGAGCCCATCCACTCATCTGAATCCCAGTCTTCCCATTGGAATGCTGAAGTATCAATATCCAACTTCTGACAGCAGCTCTGTTGCAAATTATAGATCATTCGGGTCTGTTCTGCCAGCCATTCCTGACATTTTGACATACGTTTCATCTGACCCATCATCTACTGCATCATCTCTTTCATAGTAGTTGTGGAACTGGATGATATGGCAGCTCCTTGTGTGGTTCTCTGTTGTTTTGTCCCGACGCTAGGTTTCTCATCATCTAGACGTTTAAGGTGCTTGTGATAATAGTCTGAGTCGAGGATTGGGGCAGCATGGATCCGTGGTTCATCATCAGTCTTCTCGGCTCCTGCTTTGAGGCACAATGTTGTAATGAGCTGTGGGAATGGGAAACTACCTCACCCTGGTTGAGCTGCATTCTTGATACTATTTAGAATGATGTTCCCCACATCAAATTTTTTCCCTATGGCAATGGAATAGAGAAGCAATGTCTTTTCATAAGTTACTGTGCTATAATGCGTATCCGGAATCATCCTCGCACTCATAAAATATTGCCACAACCGAGCCATCGGAGTCAGATTTGTTCCCTTGATAGAATTCTTTCCTTTCTTCGAAACCTCCCAAGTGGTACCCGGTTTTGTTAAGACCAGAAGTATTACATCATTATCAAATCATTTCGACTTCTACTTCATATGCTCATCACGGGAGATTTTAGGTAATTCAAAGAATTTATTGATCTCCTTAACATCAAAAGGTACATCAATCCACCTCACATAGACAACCCCTTCATTACACTCAGGGAGGTTGGCATAGAACTCTCTCACAATCGGTTCTACGGCCGCATGCTCGGGTTGACTCATAAACAACCCCCAAAGTCTCTTGACTCCATTCGTCAACATGGACAGTGGTCAATCCACGCTTGGCAATGAATCCTGGTGTGCTGTCGTAGGAACCAAGATTAAAAACCTTCCTAACCTAACTACTAAACTGTAAATAGGGTAAGCAAGGGTCGATCCCACGAAGAGTGTCTAGCCGAATTTTCGATGCTATGAACAAGGCTGGGGGGTTTTGAGTGAAACAGAAAACAGTCTTAGCAAAAATAAAAAACAATTCAAATCGAAATAAAAAATAACAAAACTTGGTCTCAGACAACATCCGCCATCGGAATCTTACAACTGATCATTGATGCAAGATTAAATCAATCCACACCTGAATATTCACCGTTGGAACTATTTTCCTATCTCTCCTTAATTGTAATTAATCAAGAAACAAGCGATCTTAATTAATCTTACCACTAAACAACCCTAGACAAGCGCTCAAGATTTAATCTAGTGGCAGCCTTAAGAATTAGAGAAATCGATGAAGCTAAACAACACAAACACAAGCGGTTGTATTTAATTTAGTTGAATGTTCTTCTTAAGATTACTAATTCCTGACGCAGCGAATTATTAACCCTAATTGCTTCACAAGTTAGAGGGATCAAACAATTACGGATTTGATATCTAACTTAGCAGTAGATTGCAACAATTAACAAACTAGTAGGCCTCCCTAGTAATTAAACGAAACAATCATAAAATTAGGCACAGAAAACCATCCAATACTCAAACACGAAAATTGAACACTAAGAAAAATATATTAGATCTCACAGTTTATTGATTCCGAGGCCTCCGTTTCCTTCGACCAAGTTATAAAAGCTTTAGCCGCTCATAGCCATAATCAAAAACTCAAAAAGAAAGAAAAATTCCAGAGAAGAGAAGAGAGGGGCGTCGTCCCCCTCAAAAACCCTAATCTGATCCCCTTAGCAAAAATCCAGCTTCAAGTGTTTGATTTTCACTCAATCTCCTAAAAGAAATATTCTAATATCCTAAAATAACATTAATCCTAATTTGATTCTAATTAATTAAAAATAAGATAAAGTCCTAAAATAAAATAGATAAGTGGTGATTATGAGCTGTAACTTGCGTGCCACATGTCCTCAAATCTTCCAATAATAACCTGCCCAATTGATTTGCATGACAAGGCAGAATGCTCCAGGATGTCCAGTGCAGATGCGTCAACTTCAAGCTCGATTACAACCTTGATGCATTGAGTATCTCTCAAAACTCAAAACATGAACGTTGTAGATATATTTCTTAGCGTTCCAAAGTATTTTGAATCATCTCGATCGGAGCTCGGATGAGAGAGTTATTCCCAGATTACGAAACAACATTGAAACTGTCCGAATTCACTTAATTAGTTCCGTTTTGCAATTAACGCCTCCATTTGCATCCTAAATCAAAATAGAATAATAATGAGTACATTTAGGCAGAAAATACCTATAAAAGACTAAACATTAAGGGGGGTAAATATGACATTTTTCATTCCCATCAAATCCTTTATCCCTTCTTTGGGCTGCTCCTTCGTACCGTTGCCGAGCGTTGTCACTTATAAACCGATTGTCCATTTTCTTCCCCTTTCCTTTACCTTTGGATGGTACTTTGACTGGCATTTTTCCCACAACAAATTAAACTCACAAATTCAATTCTAAACACCCTACGAACAACCACACTCAATCTTGCACAAGCACCATAACTTCCAAAAATTGCAAAATGACCCCTAAACTACAATTTTTCCGCAATCAACCAAATACTCCAAAAATCAAAATCCACACTCCTCAATATCACACAATGCAAAATCAACAGTTCCTCCAACACAAAATTAACACACAAAATCACCAAAATTCACAACTCAACCACAATCAATATTTTCAGATCCACAAATCTAAACGCGAAAAATTTCGACTAAAAGCTAAGGGAACTTGAAATCTTACCAAAACAATGGAGTATTCGCCACCAATTTAGCCAAAAACCACCTATGTTGCAAAACCCCCAATTTCTTGAACCCAAAATTTCCTTCAATTTTTCGCAAAGATCTTGGTTAGATCAAGTCGTGTTTGTGTTTGGGATGGTTTAGGAGTTAGAAGAAGTGATGGAAATTCACTGGAAAGGATCAAGATTGAAAGTGAAAAAGTTTTCTCTCAAATGTGTTTGAAGGGTGGCATGAAAAATGAAGAAAATAAAGTGGGTATTTATATAAAGCAGACTTCGCCGCAGCAAAGACAAATTCTTCGCCGCGGCGAAAAATTACAATAGTGAAGAACTTTCTTCGCGGCGGCGAAATTTCCCTTTGTAAATTTTGCTTAACTTTCTTCGAGAAGGTGAAACAAAATTCTTTGTCGCAGTGAACAATTACAGAGATGCACCACCTTGGCGAAAAAGATACTTCGCCACGGTGAATTTTGGGACTTTTCGAATTCCAATTTTTCACAAATGTGTTTCGCCGCAGCGAAAACTGGACAATTCTGTTTTTTGCCATGATTTGATAACTCACTTGAAACGCCCAAAAAACACACAAATTAGACTTCATCTAAAATTATAGGAAAACCAAACAATTAAAAATAACAACAACAATTGAAAACACTTGGGTTGCCTCCCAATGAGCGCTTGTTTATAGTCGGAAAGCTCGACTCTTTTAAGTTCTCATGTTGGAATGTCGAGCCGGAGAGTAATTGACTTGCAACTCATCACTCCGTCGATGTATGGCTTCAACCTCTAGCCATTGACCTTAAATGTGCCTTTTTCTTCATGTGACACCTCCACCACTTCGAATGGGTAGACTCTTGTAACTATGAAGGGTCCGGACCATCTTGACCTAAGTTTTCCTGGAAAAAGCCTAAGTCTAGAGTTAAACAACAACACTTTTTGACCCACTTCAAAGTTCTTCTTCCTGATATGCTTGTCATGCCACTTCTTGGTCTTTTCCTTGTACATCCTAGCATTCTCATAAGCTTCTTGACGGAACTCAACGAGTTCATTCAAGGTCAACATCCTTTCTTCCCCAGCAGCTCGTAAATCCATGTTGAGCTGCTTTACTGCCCAATAGGCCTTATTCTTAAGTTCTACCGGCAAGTGACATGCCTTCCCATAAACCATCCTAAATGGAGACATACCAATCGAAGTCTTAAATGCAGTTCGATATGCCCATAATGCATCATCCAATTTCCGTGACCAATCTTTCCTAGATGCATTAACTGTCTTTTCTAAAATTCCCTTCAGTTCTCTGTTCGATAGTTCCACTTGCCTGCCGGTCTGTGGATGGTAAGGTGTTGCAACTCTATGTTTTACCCCATACTTTCCCAACAGTGCATCAAATTGCCTATTGCAAAAGTACGATCCTCCATCACTAATGATTGCCCTTGGTACTCCAAATCTTGAGAAAATATTCTTTCTCACAAAATTAATCACTACCTTGGCATCATTAGATGACAATGCAACTACTTCCACCCACTTTGATACGTAATCCACTGCTACCAAAATGTATGTGTTCCCAAAAGAATTTGGGAAAGGCCCCATGAAATCAACTCCCCACACATCAAACAGCTCAACTACAAGGATGTTGTTCAAAGGCATCTCATCCCTCTTTGAAATATTACCACTCCGTTGACATTGGTTGCATTCCTGAACCATCCAGAAAGAATCCTTAATAAGGGTTGGCCAGTAAAACCCAGATTGAAGAACCTTGGCTGCTATCCTAGCTCCTCCACAATGGCCACCTAATTCCCTCTCATGACAATGCCTTAGAATACTTTCCATTTCCTCTTCCGGCACACACCTATGTATCATCTGATCAGTGCAGTGTCTATAAAGGAATGGTTCTTCCCAGAAATAGTATTTCAAATCTGAGAAAAATTTCCTTTTTTGTTGGAAGGTCATGCTAATGGGGAGCACTCTCGCTGACAAGTAGTTTGCAAAATCTGCATACCATGGTGCTTCCTCCACTCTCATCAATTTCTCATCCGAGAAAGTTTCTCTGATTTGGGTTTCTTGTTCGTTTCCCTGAATTGGTCATTCAATCCTTGACAAATGGTCCGCTACCACATTTTCCGACCCTTTCTTATCTTGTATCTCCAACTCAAACTCTTGTAGCAATAGGATCCAACTTATCAGCCGAGGTTTCGCTTCTTGCTTTGCCAACAGGTGCTTGAGTGCTGAATGGTTCATGTAACTATCACCTTGGCACCTAACAAATATGAATGAAATTTATCAAAAGCAAAAACCACAGCCAACAATTCTTTTTCAGTGGTGGTGTAATTCAATTGTGCATCAGTGAGTGTTTTGCTAGCATATTAAATTACATGCAACACTTTGTTTTTCCGCTATCCTAACACTACTCCTAAAGCAAAATCACTAGCATCACACATCAATTCAAATGATAGTCCCCAATCAGGGACTACAATAATAGGTGCAGATACTAATAACTTTTTTAGAGTTTGATAGGCATGCATGCATTCATCATTAAAATCAAAAGCAACATCTTTAATCAATAAATTACAAAGGGGTTTAGAAATCTTAGAAAAATCCTTGATGAACCGTCTATAGAACCCCACATGCCCTAAGAAACTTCGAACTGCTTTAACATTGGAAGGTGCTGGCAGCTTCTCAATACGTCCATCTTTGCTCGATCCACTTCTATTCCGTCTTTAGAGATTCTATGACCAAGCATTATCCTTTCCTGGACCATGAAGTGGCACTTTTCCCAATTGAGCACCAAGTTCGTCTCCTGACATCGCTGTAAAACAAATGAAAGATTAGATAAACAATGATCAAAGGACAAACCAAAAACAGAGAAGTCATCCATGAAGACTTATATAAACCTCTCCACCATATCACCAAAAATCGACATCATGCATCTCTGAAATATGGCTGGTGCATTGTGATGAGAATGCAAAATGTCATATTTACCCCCCTTAATGTCTAGTCTTTTATACTTATTTGCTGCCTAAATGTACTCATTATTATTCTATTTTGATTTAGGATGCAAATGGAGGTGTAATTGCAAAATGGAATTAATTAAGTGAATTCGGATAGTTTCGACGTCGTTTTGTAATCTGGGCATAACTCTGTCATCCAAGCTCTGATTGAGATGATTAAAAATTCTGTGGAACACTAAGAAATATATCTACAACTTTCATGTTTTGAGTTTGCAGACATACTCACTGCATCAAGGTTGTAATCGAGCTTGAAGTTGATGCATCTGCACTGGACGTCCTAGAGCATTCTGCCTTGTCATGCAAATCAATTGGGCAGTTTATTATTGGAAGATTTGAGGACATGTGGCATGCAAGTTACAGCTCAGAATCACCACTTTCCTATTTTATTTTAGGACTTTATCTTATTTTCAATTAATTAGAATCAAATTAGGATTAATGTTATTTTAGGATTTTAGAATATTTCTTTTAGGAGATTTAGTGGGATTCGAATACTTGAACTAGATTTTTGTTAAAGGGATCAGATTAGGGTTTTTGAGGGAGACGACGCCTCTCTCTTCTCTTCTCTGGTTTTTTTTTTCTTTCTTTTGAGTTTTGTTTATGGCCATGAGCGGCTAAAACTTTTATAACTTGGTCGAAGGAAACACAGACCTCGGAATCAACCAACTGTGAGATCTAATCTATTTTATTCTAGTGTTCAATTTTCGTGTCTGAGTATTGAATGTTATTCTATGCATATCTTCATGATTGATGCATTTAATTACTAGGAGGTCTCCTAGTGTATTATTTGTTGCAATCTACTGCTAAGTTAGATATCAAATCCGTAATTGTTTGATCCCTCTAACTTGTGAAGCAATTAGGATTAATAATTTACAGAATCAGGAATTAGTAATCTTAAGAAGAACACTCAACTAAATTAAATACAACCGCTTGAGTTTGTGTTGTTTAGCTTCATCGATTTCTCTATTTCTTAAGGCTGCCACTAGATTAAATCTTGAGCGCTTGTCTAGGGTTGTTTAGTAGTAAGATTAATTAAGATCGCTTGTTTCTTAATTAATTACAATTAAGGAGAGATAGGAAAATAGTTCCAACGGTGAATATTCAGGTATGAATTGATTTAATTTTGCATCAATGATCAGTTGCAAGATTCCGATGGTGGATGTTGACTGAGACCAAGTTTCGTTATATTAATTGATTTCGATTTGAATTGTTTTTTGTTTTTTTGTTTTTGCTAAGATTGTTTTCTGTTTTACTCAAAAACCCCAGCCTTGTTCACATCATCCAAAATTCGGCTAGACACTCTTTGTGGGATCGACCCTTGCTTACCCTATTTATAGTTTAGTAGTTAGGTTAGGAAGGTTTTTAATCTTGGTTGCCTACGATAGCACACCACATTGCATAACCCAAAGGGCATCCTTCTGTAAGTAAAGGTGCCATATGGGAGGTCGTCTTCTCTTGAACCTCAAGAGCGATGGCAATCTGATTGTACCCTGAATAACCATCCAGGAAACAGTAGTAAGCATGCCTAGCCAATCTCTCCAACATCTGATCAATGAAAGGAAGAGGAAAATGATCCTTCCTTGTCGCTTCATTTAATTTCCGGTAGTCAATGCACACTCTCCAGCCTGTGACCGTCCTAGTTGGTATCAATTCATTGCTCTCATTCTTTACCACTGTGAAACCTCCCTTCTTCGGAACCACTTGCACCGGACTCACCCATGGACTATTAGAAATGGGATAAACTATTCCCAATCTAGAAGTTTCACCACCTCCTTTCTCACCACTTCCTTCATTGAAGGGTTCAATCTTCGTTGTGGTTGAACTCTAGGCTTGATATCATCCTCCATGAGTATCTTATGCATGCAAAAAGATGGAGAGATGCCTCTAATATCCAAAATAGTCCATCCAATTGCTGATCGATGTTCTCAAAACCTGAATCAATCACTCTTCTTCCAAGTTGCTCAACTTTGAACTGATGATTACTGGGAATGTTTCCGATTCCCCAAGATACATGTATTTGATATGGGAAGGTAAGGGTTTCAATTCAAGTTATGGAGGTTCCTCATTTCTTTCCTTTGCCTTCTCTTTCTCAAAATCAAATTCCTCAAATTCAAGATCTTGGTTTGCATCAATCGGCTGAAGTGCTTCCAACAATCTAGCACATTCATTCTTTGCCGATTCCTCTACCTCTATTGTTCTTGATTGTACAATACAAGCTTTTAAAGGTAGTTGTGGAGTGTTCTCTTCAATGGTTTCCGCTACTAGTTTATCCACCACATCAACACTAAAGCATGAATCCGTCTCGGATGGAAACTTCATAGCCTCAAACACATTGAATGTTACTGCTTCATCTTGAACCCTCAACAGTAACTTTCCTTCTTCCACATCTATGAGTGCTCTTCCTGTGGCTAGAAATGGTCGGCCCAAAATAAGAGGCATTTCCTTATTCTCCTCCATGTCCATTACAACAAAATCTACCGAAAAGATAATCTTGTCCACCTTCACCTACACATCTTTAACTATACCCTGTAATATCTACTTCCTAATCAAATACTCATAAAAATATATCAAGTATAATATATTTATATTAGCAAAAGTAAATGGGCCCAAAATTTTCTTTTATTACATATAAACATTGTTTATACAAAATAACTCTATCATGTACAAAATGCCATTAAAACAGCGAACAATGTAGCTATTGCTCCTCACTTGCCGATGCCCATCCGACTGCGTTCTCACCTAGATCCTGCAACCACAAAGAAAACAACGGGGTGAGCACAAAATAATGCTCAGTAAGTAAATCCTCTACTCGACTGTCCCTGTAACTCTTTCTCTTAATTCTTTCTTTACACTTATTCTCTTCTCATTTGTTTTCTCTTTCACATAGCTCTGCTATTTGTCACGGCCTCATCTTACTGGAGGCACAGCCAGGTGGAGTTCACACAGCACCAACCCACTCTTCGTGACTTTCGGGTGGAGATCACAAAGCACCTACCCGCTTTTAATAACTACCGGGTGGAGATCACAAAGCACCAACCCGTTTTTGGTAACTATCGGGTAGAGATCACAAAGCACCAACCTGTTTTTAATCTTTTCCTCATTCTCTCTACTCTTATAGTAGTTCATACACAAAGTTCTCTACTCTTTCTCAAGCCACTTCTCAATGCACCATTAATACATATGGATGGTTCTTCTCCACTAATACACTCATGAAATGCCAACATGCAATGTTGCAAGAATTAAGGTTTACTACTCATGATTCTCTTAGGCATTTCATCAAACAACTAGTGTGCATACATAAACTCTACTTTATCTATAGCTCTATTGTAACGCCCCACCCGAGGTATGTAGCTAATGTTTCTTATTTTACTCTTATTTGAATTGGAATATTGTTAATATGCTTTGGTAGGCCCTTGGTTAAATGGATGTATTGGTTTGGTTGAGTGGTTGCCCTAAAATTGTAGAGACTTGGTGGAATTTTGGGGTTACAGTCTTTGCCGGGGCGAAGAAGAATCGTCGCCACGACGATAAGGCCCTGCAACTCACGATGTAGGTTCTGTGAAGTTTCGCGGGGCGAAGAAATAGTCTTCGCCACGGCGACGAGCCTAACAAAAAGTTGTATAAAGTTTCTAGAGAATTCTTCCTTTGGGGCACAATGACCATTCTACCCCTAATTAGCAGGAAAATTGGGGAGTGAAATGCAAGGAAATTGCATGGAGAATAGTTTAACTGGGGGTGCATTTGTAAAGAATTAAAAGGGCAAAAGTGGAATTCTTAAGAAAGAGTAAGGGTAAAATGGGAAAGAATGGAGAATATGAGATGATAAGGGTTTAACTTTAGAAACCCATTCATTCATCTTCTTCTCCACCGCCATTCTCCTTTCATACTTCCTCTCAATTCCTTTTTCATTAGTTTAAGGATTTTTAAAGGGCTTTTTGGAGTGATTGGAGTAGAAAATCAAGCTAAGTCATCTTAAGGTAAGGATTCTTGCTTTGGATGTGAGGTTTTGTGTATATTTGTATATTAAAGTTGTAAGGTTTTATTGTTTAAAGGGTAGAGAAAAGTCAAGCAAGCAAAGGAAAAGAAAATACTAGTGAGAGTTCTTCATCACAAGGTAAGTAAATCCTAACCCAAGTTGAGATTTGAGAATTTGAGTAGATATTTAGTAGAAAGTATGTATGCATGTTACAGGGCGAGGCAGGCTCCCCTTCCCACATCTCATTACCGAGCTGTGCACTCGAGCGAGAGTGGAGAAGTCGGATGATGAACCATTTATCCATCATGCACCAGTCCTCGACATCAACTACTACAACAAGCATCTTGAGCGTCCACCCAGTGAAGGACCCATATCTGGGACAAAACGATAGAGAACTACACAAGGCACTGCCACATCATCTAGTTCCACAACCATAACAAAGGAGCTGATGCAGCAGATGTTGGGTAAGATGAAATGGATGGAGCGACGTCAAAGTTGGCTAGCAGAGCAGACCCAAATGATGTATGATATGCAACACAGCTGTTTCTCCAAGCTCAACATTGATACTTCGAGCTTCCAATGGGTAGACTGGGATTCAGAGGAATGGATGGGCTCCGACATAGAAGATGACGACACCGAATGAGATGAGGAGGCCGAAGAATGAAACCAGAGCACCTGTTTTGTAGTTTATTTTTATTTTCAGTTGTATTGTCTTTTATTTTGGACATTGAACTAATTTTCTTTTGGTTTTGATTGTTTAATTTTGTTTGAACTTTTTAGTAGTTGTAAGGGCGAGATTAGGATTGTAATATTTTCATATTAGTCAGTGAAATTTTCTAACATAGTGGATACCACAGCATTTCAATTGTTTTACAGATTATGGTGATGAGAAAGCCAATGAACGGGTGTGCATGCTGTTGGGCAGAACTTCGACTTCACGGATTAATCAGGAAACTATCTCGTACCTTTGTAAATTCTGTTTTTCTATTCCTAAATTGTGCATAATGTGACATTGGGGACAATGTCATCTTTAGTTTGGGGGTAGGAAAAAATTGAACAATTTTTTATTTTGTGTTTAGTTGTTTTCATGTTTTGTCATGTATGCCAATGATGAATTACATAAGTCTATGATGAGAATATGATTGTTGGGATTTTATTGTTGAAAAATGTTAAGCATTGCTTCAAGTTTATGTTGGTTGATTGAATTTTGCTTGAGGTTTGTTGAGTGGTTCAACCACCATTTTCATTATTTCGGCATGCTTAGATTCATTTTTTGTGGTTAGGTGAAGTCTTGATAATGTGGTGGACTCTAGAACCTAGTTGAGAAGTACTTGAGGTGAAATTCTAGGAATAGACATTATTAAGGAAGTGATTTAGTCAATTCTTCGGAACGTTTGAGCCTTTCTAACCGACCATAGATTTTATCCCTAGTTATCCATTTGAGCCTTATGAAATCATCTTTGTCAGATCTTTCTTGTGCAACCAATAATGCCTAAACCTTTCACTCTAAACACGTCCGTAACCTTTAAGAGAATTCTAAACCTGATGCAAACACAAAGAGATTGGAGAGTTGTGTGAGATGCTTACAAACTAAAAGATTAGTTTGGGGGTTGTGAGAAGGGTAAGAAGAATAAGAGGGGTAATTAACCTCAAATTGGTTATTGTTATGTTAAAAATAAAAATAAATAAAATAAAATAAAATTTTGAGAATTGTAATTCAGAAGCAAAAATAAGAAGTGCACATATTTGAGGGTTTTAAAATGGTTGACATCTTGAGTGGTGGTTGAGAAAGAAAGCGGAAGTTGATTTAAGTCTTAGTGTTTGCTTAAAGGAAACCGAATTCTCTTGCTTAGTTTATCCTTTCCTTTTCTTTGAAGCCCATTAACCAAGCCTAATGTTACAAGCCTGTAAAGACCTTTTGATCTTTAGTGATGTCTAATCCTCATTAGTGGAGAGTAGTTCGATATTTAGGCATATAGAGTCTGCTGCCATTTGATAAACTTTGCATTTCTGCATAAAATAATCCGGGAAGTCGGAATGTGGATTGAAGTGGGGATCACCTACTCGGGGGACCAATAGAGAAAGATAGTCGATGCAACTTATAACTTCTTGGAGTCTTGAGCATTTTTCAATAATAATTTTTTAACAATTTTTGAGACTTGTTTAAATTCTAGGCAAATTCTTATGTTGAGTTTGAGTATAATTTTTGTCTTATCATTTTCAGTTTTGTTGTTTTGTGTTTTTGATTGTTTGTTGTTTTTCTTTCTTTGTGTTTTGTACCTGATGCTCGGGGACGAGCATGTCTTTAGTTTGGGGGTATTTGATAATTTGAGAATTATACTATTTTATTTAGGCTTTTTGGCTGGATTTTAGATACTTCTTAGTTCGTTTATGCCTGAATTGCTACTTAATTCTATATATTTTATGTTTAAGGCCGAAACGTGCATTTTTGGCAAATAATGAGTGAATTGGAGTTTCTGGACTCAGAAGTAAGCAGATCTTAGAATTGGGGAAAGTTCCAAAGCAGAGTGAAGCACTATGAAGCTTGTTTCCATGAGAAAACATCGAAGATCGAAGATTCAAGAAGAAATCAAGTAGAGGGCAATTCTATAATTTGTAGAACTTTTCAGGAAGGTTTGCTGTGGTGAAAGCAGCTAAGCACAAGATTCCAATTTAGTTCGTTGCCGTGGCAAAATTCTTTCTTCACCGCAGCAAAGTCTACGAAATTTTGTTTTCTCCAAAATGCACAGTTTTATTTTAGGAAAGTTATAGGTTTTTTGGGTGAGCTATATAAGAAAAACCTTGCCATTTTGAGAGGGGTTCATCTGGTTTCCGTCTAGATTAGAGTATTTTTAACATTAGGGAGAAGATTTGAGCTTTAATCTTGTGGATTCTTCAACTAGGGAAGATCTCTACTCTTTTCTTTGTAGTTCAATATGTTGATTTATGGGTTTATAGTTTATCTTGCTGTTTGTGTTAATTTAGTTATGAACTAACCCATTTTGGGTTAGGGTTTTGATGTAATTCGGATTTTTATGAATTAATCAATTGATGATTGTTGCTTTTATATTCTATTGCGTAGATTGTGTGATTATTCCGATTTTTATTGATTTTACTTGCTGAACATGATGAGATTGAGAAATGAATCATGTTGAGCTTCTTGGATAATTACCATTGTTATTTTGAATGCTAGAGATAGATTTGAGAAACAATGAAATCAATCTAGGATTCCATTAGCGTAATGAACTTGGATTTGTTAATCTTCAATTTGTTGGGTGCGGAAGATTAATAGGGAAAAGTAGGAATTCATAGCCTGAGAAGGTATGTTTTACAACTTAGGGAATTCGGTTTATAATCAATGCATGTGAATGTAAGAGTAGCATAATCCACAGAATTAATCCATAGAGTCCGAATAAAGTCAAACCCTAACCGTTTGTTTTAATTGATATTACACTTGTGTTAAACCTTGCTTTCATAATTTAGTTGTTTTTACTTTTAGTAAATTTTGCTTTTAGTTTAGTTTTATATTCTCCCATAAATCCAAACAATATTCGGTTTCTCCAACTTGAATACTAATAGGAAATTCAGTGCTTAGCAACCAATCCTCGTGGGAATGATACTCACTCATCACTTTATTACTTTGTGCGACTAGTGTACTTGCTATAATTGCATGTTGTAGTAACAACGCATCAACGACCTATCCCCGCAGGGAAAATAAGCGTGAGTAAACGATAACTTAACCTTTTTCCAAAATGGTAGGAAACTTGGTGTTGTCCCGACAGAAGCCATATGCTCTCAAGTGAGCAAGCGTGATGATCTCATTAACGTTACGTTGTCCGTCAGGAAGGTCGATTAAATGTTGGAGCCTCTGCAAGCTCATGGCAGAGAGATAGTTCTACTTAACGTTAACTGCAAAACAAAGCAACTTAGCTAGAATACAAAGCTCGAAAGTGATCCTCACATGCATGGAAAGTTGCGGTTCTACTTGCTTCCAGAGCGAAGACGCCGGTCTCCCGGGCTTCATAGAAGACAAATTGTGAGTCCCAATGCGGGACCTTCTTTGGGACATCGACCAACTCGTTGAAACATACCTTCCTCACCTTGGAAAGGTAGTATGTCTGGTCTTGCCTTTTCTTGAGCCTATATAGATGGACGAGCTCCTCGGCGGATGGCTTGCTTAATTCAGCGATCATGTACGCTATGTACAGACTTATGATAATTACATATGAAATTGCAAACAGTTGGAGAGGAATGATGTCGAACCACCTTAACACGCTATCAATGAAATAATAAGGGGGAATAGATACCTTGCACCTCAGGAGGGTCTCAAAGATTTCCACCCATCCGAGTAGGGGTTCTTCCGGGAAGAATCCCCTAGAACCATCAAATTAAGTTGCAACGCATAGACCACTCTTATGTGCTCCAGATTCTCGATGGTAATCGAGGATTGTGATCTCTTCACAACTTGTGAACTGGAGACTGCTTAGGTTGAGCCAACTGAATCGAAGCACGATTGGAAGAACCCGCCACGTTAGGGTATGAGCTTCGCGCAATGATTTCCTCGGAGACCTCGGGGGTTATATACCCAAGGACTACTGAGCCCGCAAGTGAGTCGAACATGCGATCAATTGTGTGACTACTAGAAGAAGACATAATTATAGCTCACTTCTGGGTACCTAAAACAGAAGCAAACATGTGTTAGAGCTTGAAAAACTTGGCAATCATTTCACACTTGCTTTCAGTTCAGGTACCCAAAATAGCTTGCGCCACACGACGAATGCATGCGACCTATCAAGGGTTTCAGCGGCCACCACGTTAAACCCTTCTTAAACCCAAGACCGTCGGAGACACACTTATAAACCCTACTGAAGCCTTAGAACACTCAATGTGGCCACAACAATGGCCACCATGTGACGCGAAAATCGGAAAAACAGATAAAGAAAGGGAAAAGAAGCCTTACCGAAACAAAAGAAGTGCAAGAACTCGCCGGAAAGAGCACCGCGACGATGATGAAATAGCAGTGGAGTGAACAAGCATCAAAAAAATTTTGTGGATTGAATGAATATTCTGACGACTTCGCCACCTTTTATAGTGGTTTGCATGGAAGACAAAAAGGCGGGGTTCAATCATAGTCGTCGACCTACAGTGAATCTGAACCCTTCATTCGTCGAGCAATCTTAGCCTTTAGATGTGGCCACATGTCATCCATCCGGGAGGAGCGAGGAACCGTCAGACTGCTACAATGATAACCGTCATCACACGTCGCCTCGACTTTGCGCGTGGACAATTGTAGTCACCCACACGTGACGAAACGTGACTAACAAGGGCTGTTGCATTTAATGCGAGATGACCACATGGAAATTACATACTTGTCCTAACTTTTCATATTTTGAGTTTTGCCAGGTATCACAGGAAATAAAAATCCAAGTCTGAAGTACATCGACCAGGCATGAGGTCGACCCTTGAAGCTTAACCTGAACGTGTATCTGGTGACCTACTGCTAGTGCCAAACTTGATATAAAATCGAGCAATAATCTTCGAAGCCTAAAACAAGCATTGAACACTAGGGTGCAGATGTTGTATGTGATTTTTCCATCAAGCTCAGTAAGTTGCAAGGTATTAGATCGACCTAGAATCAGTCCGACTCTACTGGTTGTCCAACTCAGCATAAGCTCATCGACATATAGCTCGACCTGGCACAAGCTAGTCGCGAACAACCCGAATGATCACTCAATCGATTGTCAGATAACTTTAGATCCTAGATATTATGGGAACGATCAGATTAGCAGCAATCTCTACGCTATCACAGCGCTCAATCGCAAAAATATCGCAGTTGCAGTTCAAATCAATTGTAATCCCTTTATTTTTGCTCTTTCCTTTGTACAAATATTGTATATAAACCCCCTCAAATGAGGAAAAAGGGGTTATACATTTTCCATAGAACTCTTATTGTAAGCTCTCATAGCAAATACAAGAACAGTGGATGTAGGCTCAAGAGTTTACCTCGCTAAACCACTTTAAAAATCTCTTTGCCATTTACTTTATTGCATTTTTATTCACTCATCACTGATTATCTATAATCACGCACACACCAGTTCCAATCCTGCCAAGGTCAATCGAATCACTCTAGTTGGTGCAGATTTCTGTATCAACACAATAGATGGTCTTTGTTTTTTTACTTGAAAGTTAAAAAAATAAAAATAATAATTAAAATGTCGTTGACTTTTTAATCATTTTCTTATATACAAAAGCTTCTAGGAAACTCTAATCATGAAGTGATTAGTAAAAACTTAACATTTTCTTTATTCGTTTCTTTTTGTACACGTTAAATTGGGAATGAAAAAATAAAAAATTAATGGCTTCGTTTGGTTGCATTTTGGGAATACTACTTTTAGTATTCCCAAAAAAGTTAAACAGTAAAATACCCAGAAACTCACAATATTATTCAATATTATTCAACTTTTTTTAAACACCCTAAATTTGTTACTTTAATTAAATACCCCTAAATATTTTTTTAAAAATTGCAAAAGCACCCTAACAATCCACATTTACCAGATTCCGGCCACCACTGCCGGAAAATGGCCGGAATCGGGTAGGATGGAGCACTACTGGCTGAATCTTGCTGGTAGTGCGCCGATCTAGCCTTTTCGGGCCAGATCTAAGGCCAAAGATTTGGCTGTTGATGGCTAGATCTTTGGCCGTAACCAATAGGTAACGACGGCCAACAGACGGTCGTCGTTGACTATCAACGACGATCGTTTGTTGGCCGTCATTGACGAGCAAATACGGCCAGATCTGGCCGTCAATGGCCAGATCTAGCCGTAGATCTGGCCTTACCGGCAAGATCAAGCCGGTCATGCACGGATATGGTGACTCCGGCCACCCTCCGACGGTGGTGGCCGGCTGTCTGTATTTGAGGGTGGGTTGGGGGTGTTTTTGTTAACTTTTAATGTTTTATTATAGAGGATATTTTGTAAAAAATAAACATAGGGGATTTTATTAAATTGTAAATCTTACATCGTAATACCCGCCTAATTCAACTTGTTTTTAGCTTTTTTCAAAAAACTTTTCCCAAAAACACAAAATTGTGAACCAAACGGAGCCAATATATTTTAAATATTTTTCCTATTTTAACTTAAAAGTCAACAAAAAGTGTCATTTAATTATTAAATCATTAAAACAATTTATAATTAAGATTAATATATAATATTTAGATATATGCGTTGATCAAATATTAGTTTTTTTAGTTTTATTTGATTTTCTTATATTTTGTAGTAATTTCATTTTATGAAGTTAATTTTTTTTTATTAATAAACTTAAAAAATTTCCATTGGATCTTTTTTTTCATTATTGTCTCGTGGACTCGAAAATTATCGCTTATATATTCAAACCTCTATACTAAAAGATATCGAATATTTAATCTTATTCCATATGTCAATAATGTTCTATGGTTTGTGTAATATCCTAAAATTTTCAAAATGATTTATCAATTTATGTAGTTCTTTTTCAAGTCATTTATTACATTTCAATTACTAATTCAATATCATTTTTTGTTAATTATTGCTAATTATATTTATCAATTATGTATTGGGCCCAAAAGCCCAATGGATTAGGGCAAGTTAAAGAAATAAACCCATTAAGAGTGGTGGATTTAGAATTATTTTCAAGGGGCCTGAGTGCACATTATGACGTTAAATAGGCCCAGAGTAATATATGAATATATATTTATTTAATTCTTTAGATTATCAGATTTTTGATACAATTTTTTATGTGATAAAGTTTTAAATGATATTGATAAAGTGTTATTTATGATAGATTTTATAAAAATCATCATATTGATGATATTATTATTATCACAGTAACATAATATAATATTAACTTAATTAATATTATTACCAAATGATTTATTAATATTTTTGTAATAATAAATAATCGGTTATATAAATGGTGAAATTATTTGAAATAAGAAATTTATGAAAGCATTTAGGATATGTATAGCATTATTCTTAGAGTCACCTCTCCGTGCACAAAGAAACTTCAAGGAATCATCTTTTCGTACAAAAAGAAAAGTACTCAAGGAATCGAGGTGGAGCAGAAATTTAGAGTCCGAAGGAGAGACATTGATTGAGTATTTGCATGAACTTCTAATGAAAATTTTTGAAGTCTTTAATCTTTATTTTGTTTTTTTGAAACCCTATATTTGTTATATAATGGATTCTTTTGAATGTGCTTGTGAGGCCGTTTCTCTAGTCATCTTAAAACCCTTAGATATATGGTAGTCATCATAATTTTAATTATGTATCTTAATGAAAAATGTAATTAAAAAGTCATAAAACGTCACGGAAAATTAGAACTAGCACACTTACATGTATAACTTCACATAGAACTTATTATTTTATTTCAATCAAAGAATTTGTGGTATATAAAATCAACCCAAAACCCATATATAAACTTGCTTTACTGTTAAATCAAAAAATTTCTTGTTGGAATTATGCATAAAATTGATATAAAACGTATGAAATTCTATAATTGACTTGAAAGACAATTCTTAATGACTTGGTAAATGTAAACTGAAAAAAAAGTAAAGATATTCATCCTACCAAAAGTTAGAAGGTTTTCTTAAAGAAAAAAAAAAATTTGATGTAAGTAAAAGACCCATAATAAATCAAGAACTTATTTTCTCAAGTAATCTTAATTAAAACTGTTGGTATTTTGTCTAAGAATGAAAGTTTTGAGGAGTTCATGAGGAGAGAAGGCTTGCAGAATTATTATTATTATTATTATTATTATTATTATTATTATTATTTGCTTCAGTAGCAATTTGCGCCGTGACGCTAGTGTGGTGTTTTGGTTAAAACACAAAGCTTCACTTAAACCTCTTGGAGGGCTATGATTTGTTTGGTTCTCTAGATCAAAGGGCTGAGATTGGTTTCAAGTTGGTTATGGTAGCTATTGCTCTATATAAAGGGTGTTATAGCAGCAATCAAATAACTTCCATTAGATTCTCAAAGTCTTCTTCAGATCAGATTTTGACTGAGTTTTAGAGAGAGAAGCTCTCAAAACTTCAGAGGCTTTTCTAGTGAGAGAGTGTTGTGAGATTGGGGTTAATTGAGGGCTTTGTAATTGGAATTTTCTAAGGAAACACAACTCTCTTCTTCCTTTTCTTTTCTTTTTCTCTCATTCATCAAGAACACATTGTTCTTGGTGAGTTGTTGTTGTAATTGTAAGAACTCCATTGATTTAGTGCAGAGAGCTTAGAGGGGCTCGCGGGGACATAGGCAATTTGCCGAACCTCAATAACAATTGCTTGTGTTTTCTCTTTTGTGGTTCGATTCTTGTCTTGGTACAAATCATTCTAGATTTGGGTGTTTGAAGGTCACAACTAATAGGTCCCAAACGCAGCGTGTATAAATGCTAAGATAACTTGTGCTCTCTTTGGGTGAGAACTTACCACAAATTAGTTTCCTCTTCGGGTGAGAAAGTACCATAACAACTCAGATAATGTTTTGCTTGATAATTCATTACCAACTCATGGCTGCTTAAATAGCAAAACCACTTAACAACCCACATACAAGCAAACCGAAACAAAAGGAAAACTAGAAGATAACAACTGGACTCAAACACACGTAAAACAGAGCATGCAAATACACTTAAAAATAGAGCATAATGGAAATAACATGCAGCAGAAAGATAAACGTGTGGCTTGAAACTTTCTAACTGATCACGACGTCTTCTACATGCTTGCAGCATCTTCCTCATCCATGCAAAGTTGTGGCCTATCAGTACCTCCCCCATCAAGTGGATCCTTGTCCTCAAGGTCCATATTCGGAAACATCTCCTGTAGCTTTTTATTTTTATTTAATATATCTTTATTTTTGGCTCCCACGTTGCCTCCTGGGCTTGAAGATATTTCCATTCCATTGCACTAACATTTATCCCACTTCACCTCCACCTTGGTTAGCCGCCAATGTCCGTTGATCAATGATTTCCTCACATATTACGTTACCTGCATGCCCCTCCAAGAGTAATAGCTACAGTTTTTGACATCTGTGGCCTGCTGTAAAACGTTCATTGCAGTTGAAACAGAGACCTTGTGCTCCCTTCCTCTGCATTTCCTCCCATGATAATCGCCTGATCGGATCAGCAGGTGTTGCGGGAGCTACACGAGCTGTTGGTGGAAGAGCTAGAGGAGCTCGTGCAGGTGGGGGTGGTTGTAAGAACTCTCGCTGCCGTGTGAGTTGATCGTCTCTCATCCGTGCCAAGTTGATGGCACCCTTGAGGCATTGCGGTTTAAACATTCTAATCCCATTGGCAATTTTAGCATTCAAGCCGCCCATGAATGTCCCAACCAGAGCCTTTTGAGTCCATCTTCGTACCCGATTGCCCAAGCGTTCAGATTCTCATTGGTAATCACGTAGAGAGCTTATCTGCATGATTCTCAAAAGAGCTTCATCAAAATCTTTGCACTCCGAAGGCCCAAAGCGAGCCCAAAGTTCGTCTTCAAAATTTTCCCACGAAAGAGCGCGTCTTTCTCTTGGAATGTCCTACGGATCCATTGCCACCATAGGTTGGCCTCTCTTTCCAAGTGGTAGAAGGCCAAAGATACTTTCTGTGCTTCAGGAGTATTCTGGAATTCAAAGAATTGTTTCACACGATTGAACCACTCCATCGGATCATCTCCTGAGAATCTAGGAAATTCAAGCTTCGCTGTCTTGGAGGAGACAACAAGCCGTCCCCCATCGTGGCCTTCACGGTGTTGGTTGCCATGGTTTGGAGGCTCCTGGTTTGCAAGCAGTACATTAGAGAGATGGTTAAGAGTTTCTTCCAAATGTCGCAACCTGTCCGCCATGCCGAGCTCCATCTGGTGTAGCCCATCTTGCACTTCATCGAGCCCAATCTCTAACTGTTCAATACGCTATTTATTGGTTCCCATAATAACCTGCTCTGATACCAATGATAGGTCCCAAACGCAGCGTGTATAAATGCTAAGATAACTTGTGTTCTCTTCGGGTGAGAACTTACCACAAATTAGTTTCCTTTTCGGGTGAGAAAGTACCACAACAACTCAGATAATGTTTTGCTTGATAATTCATTACCAACTCGTGGCTGCTTAAATAGCAAAACCACTTAACAACCCACGTACAAGCAAACCGAAACAAAAGGAAAACTAGAAGCTAACAACTGGACTCAAACACACGTAAAACAGAGCATGCAAATACACTTAAAAACAGAGCATAATAGAAATAACATGTAGCAGAAAGATAAACGTGCAGCTTGAAACTCTCTAACTGATCACGACGTCTTCTACGTGCATGCAGCGTCTTCCTCATCCATGCAAAGTCATGGCCTATCAACAACCTGGGTTTAGTAGGTGATTTTTGACAAAAACCAATAAATAAATAAAATAACATCTATTGATTTTCTTCAATAGAACTTCTTCTATTCTATATATATCGACTTTTGCTTCTTACATATGTTGATTTGGCATGAAAAAAAAGTTAAAGAGGACATGTACGTATTATCTATATTATCTATGCATGTAACATTCATGAAAATATAGGTCTTAAAAAATTAAGATAAAATTAATCATGCATATATGGTTTCCTTAAAATAAACCATAATGTTGACTCTCCTCTCTCCAAGTTTAATATATATAAAGCAATTAAAATTGCCGATTAATCTATATTTTTTTTCATATTTTTGGCATCTTCTCCATGAAAAATGTGATTGTAAAGTCATATAACTTCACATAAATAAAACTCAAACCAACACCATTACATGCATAACTTCACTGAAAATTCATTCTATTTGAATGAAGCAATTTGTATTATATATAATTAAAGCCAAAACCCTTCATACTTACTGTTGTATGTGATTTTTCCCATTAAGCTCAAAGAAGTCAGAATTCCGCGAGGTTATAGTTCGACCCAGAATCAGCTTGGCTCAACACTTGTCCGACCCAACATAAGCTCGTTGAGATACAGCTCGACCCAACATAAGCTAGTCGCGACCAATCTCGACAATTGTTCAAGCAAATCACAGATAAGCTCAGATCCTAGATATTTCGGAAGAGATCAGATCAATAGCAATAATGATGCGATCTTAGCACTCCATCACGAGAATATCAGAATTGCATTTCAATCTCAATTGTAATTCCTTTAATTTTGCTATTTCCTTTGTAAAAAAACTTGTATATAAACCCCTTCCAACGATGGAAAAGGGGTTAGCAAATTGTTCTAGGCATTAGACACTTTACTTGTAAGCTCTCGAAGCAAATAAGAATGATAATCCTATTTTTCTGATATGAATTTCTTCAACCTCAATTCATATACTACCCCAAAACAACCACTTTTGACTCAACCTAGGCTAGGTTTTCTTCCAACTCCTTATGACCATTCGGCTAACACACTCCATACACACTCGCAACCATTAAACAACTTAAAACAACTCCTTATATCAAACTCCAGTCAATCACAAAGTCATTTATGCTCAAATGCACCACAAATGGATTCATACACACCATGCAAAACAAAATCCGGAAAATACAGGTTCTAGATGAGGACACGGTCGGATGGACATCGACACACGAAGAGAATTGGCTACACTGTCCACCCTATTTTGATAGTTTTGCATATGATACAAATCTTGTATATATTTATATAAAGAATACATATGTTTAATAAAAGAAAATTTTGGACCCAACTTTTTATGTTATTTTACATGTACTTTTACTATGCATATTTTTATGAGAATGGAGTTGTTACATAAACCGTCTATAAAACCCTGCATGCCCCAAGAAACTCCAAACTGCTTTAACATTTGAGGTGGTGGTAGCTTCTCAATCACGTTTGTTTTTGCTCGATCCACTTCTATGCCATCCCTTGAAATTTTATGACCAAACACTATTCCTTCCTGGACCATGAAGTGGCACTTCTCCCAATTGAGCACCAAGTTCGTCTCCTTATATCGCTACAAAACAAGTGAAAATTAGATAAACAATTGTCAAAAGATGAACCAAAAACAGAGAAGTCATCCATAAAGACTTCTATAAACCACTCCACCATATCACCAAAGATTGACATCATGCATCTCTAAAATATGGCTGGTGCATTGCATAACCCAAAGGGCATCCTTCGGTAAGCAAAGGTTCCATAGGGACAAGTGAAGGTCGTCTTCTCTTGATCCTCATGAGCGATGGCAATCTGATTTATCCTGAATAACCATCCAGGAAACAATAATAAACATGCCCTGCCAATCTCTCTAACATCTAAGCAATGAAAGGAAGTGGGAAATGATCCTTCCTTGTGCTTCATTTAATTTTTGGTAGTCAATGCATACTCTCCAGCCCGTGACCATCCTAGTTGGTATCAATTCATTGCTTTCATTCTTTATCACTGTGATACCTCTATTCTTCGGAACCACTTACACCGGGCTCACCCATGGACTATCAGAAATAGGATAAATTATGCCCGCATCTAGAAGTTTCACCACCTCCTTTCTGACCACTTCCTTCATCGAAGGAATCAGTCTCCGTTGTGGTTGCACCCTAGGCTTGACATCATCTTCCATAAGTGTCTTACGCATACAAAACGACGGAGAGATGCCTCTAATATCCGAAATAGTCCATCCAATTGCTGATCTATGTTCTCTTAGTACCCTAATCAACCGCTCTTCTTCCAATTTTCTCAACCTTGAACTGATGATTACTGGGAAGGTTTCTGCTTCACCAAGATACACATATTTGAGGTGGGAAGGTAAAAGCTTCAGTTCAAGCTTCAAAGGCTCTTCCTTTCTTTCCTTTTCCTTCTCCTTCTCAAAATCAAATTCCTCAAATTCTAGATCTTGGCTCTCATTAATCGACTGAAGTGCTTCCGACAATCTAGCACATTCATTCTTTGTCGACTCATCTACCTCAACTATTTTTGATTGGGCAATACAAGCTTGTAGAGACAGTTGTGGAGTGTTCTCTTCAATAGCCTCTGCTACTAGTTTATCCACCACATCAACACTAAAGCACGAATCCGACTCGGATATGAAACTTCATAGCTTCAAACACATTGAACGTTACTATTTCATCGTGAACTTTTAACAGTAACTTTCCTTCATGCACATTAGTGAGTGCTCTTTCCGTGGTAAAAAATGGTCTTCCCAAAATGAGAGGCATTTCCTTATCCTCTTCCATGTCCAAAATAACAAAGTCTACCAGAAAGATAATCTTGTCCACTTTCACCAACACATCTTCGACTATACCCCTCGGATGTTTGATGAATCTATCTGCAAGTTGCAACGACATGGTCGTTGGCTTCACTTCACCAATTCCTAATCTCCTGAAAACAGAAAAAGGCATTAGATTGATGCTTACACCTAAATTACACAAAACTCGATCAAAAGTAATGTCTCCTATAACACAAGGAATAGTAAAACTCCCTGGATCTTTGAGTTTCGAGGGTAGCTTCTTCTAGAGAATGGCGCTGCACTCCTCCGTGAGCATCACCGTTTCCTTATCTTCTAACTTCCTTTTGTTCGATAAAATCTCCTTGAGAAATTTCACGTAGCTCAGCATCTGTTGTAATGCATCTGCAAAAGGAATGTTAATATGCAGTTTTTTAAATTCAATAAATTTGGAAAACTGCTTATCCTGATTCTTTTTCTTGAGTCTCTAAGGAAAAGGCATGGGAGAGGTGTGATGTGCCAACTCTAGTGGTATATCAGGAAATGGCAGTTTCCATTTCTTTTGGCTTTGCCTCTCTTCCCGCTTTTGTTCATCAACCCTAGAACTGGTTGGTTTCTCTTCAACAACTATCTCTTCATCAACTTCCTCATCAGAATCTTTCTTTTCTTTTGGTGGGCTTCCTTTTTTCCCTGATTGTTCTACTTCTTCTAACACTGTCCCACTTCTTAGAGTTATTGTATTTGCTTGCTCATATGGGTTAGTCACTGTGTTGCTCGGTAGGGACCCCTGTGGTCTCTCATTTAGCTTTTCAGCCAATTGCCCCACCTGTACCTCCAAGTTCCGAATGAACGCCCCATGATTTTTGAAATTCGTCCTCGTCTCATTCATAAAACCTGTGGTCTCTTACATAAACTTTCCAAACATGTCCTCCAATTTTGTCACTCTTTGCTCTCCTAGTTGATTGTTCACCCCTGCTTGGTTGTTCAGCAATACTCTTTGGTTCCATTGATTGTTTTGCTGATTCTGTTGGTTTTGATTGCCCCAAGACAAGTTCGGATGATTCCTCCAACCAGGATTATATGTGTTGGAGTACGGGTTGTTTGGTTGCCTTTGATTTCCTGCCAAGTAGTTAACCTGCTCCGATGATGAAGACACTAAAGCAAACGTGTTCCCCACTTGGCATTCACTGCTCATATGACCACCTGCACAAAATTCACAAATTAGTTGAAGAGCTTAAATAGAATTTACATGCATACTTCCCAACTGTTTCTAAAGTGCTATGAGTTATGTTGAAATGGCTGTGTATGCATCAACTTCATGAAGACCCATAGATTTTTTCAATTGCACCTTTCATTAGGCCTTTGATAGTTGTTACTTGCTAAAACTTCAAGCAACTCATGAGCTTCTTCCAATGTCTTATTCTGCAGTGCTCCTCCCGAGGCTGCATCTACCATAGTTTGCACATTCACCATCAATCCATTATAAAACGTTTGGACTTGCATCCAAACTGGCAACCCATGATGTGAACACCTCCTCAGTAATTCTTTGTATCTCTCCCAAGCCTTATACAATGATTCCGACTCTTCCTGTAGAAACGATGTGATATCATTTCTCAGTTTTGCCGATTTTGCTAGAGGAAAGAATTTGGTTAGGAACTTCTGTGCTAAATCATTCCATGTTGTGATTGTTCCTGATAGTAGTGCCATTAACCATCCCTTTGCCTTATCCCTCAATGAAAACGGGAACAGTCTCAATCTGATGGCGTTATTTGACACTCCGTTTGACTTGAAAGTATCACAAATCTCCAAAAAATTGGCAATATGTAGATTTGAATCTTCCTTCAAATCTCCTTTAAACTGTACCGACTGCTGGATCATCTGGATGATTGCCGGCTTTATCTCGAAGTTGTTGCCTTGTACCGCTAGTCTAGTTATGCTCGACCCACTACCTTCAACTGTTGGAACTGAGAATTCCCTTAATGTTCTATTTCATGCCATCTCAATAACTATGACCTCTAGTTCAACTATAGCCTCTCTTTCTCTTCTTTCTCTGTTAAGCTTCTAGTGGTTCTTTCAATCTCAGGATCAACAGGAACCACTGGCTGACGTCTTGCTCTTCGCATAAACTACACAAAAAGAGAGAAAAAGTGAGATCACAAACCAACTAAAAAGAACAACCAAAAATTAAACTAAAAACAATTAAACAAAAATAAACTCCAATCTAGCTAACACAAGAAAACTCAATGTTAACACAAAACTCAATCCCCGACAACGGAGCCAAAAACTTGTTGCGTTGTTACTACAACATGCAATGATAGCAAGTGCACTAGTCGCACAAAGTAATAAAGTGATGTGTGAGTATCGTTCCTATGAGGATTGTTTTTTAAGCACTAATCTAAGTATTTTCAAGTTAAAGAAACCTAAATTGTTTGGATTAATGGGAGATTAGAGAATAAACTAACAACAAAACTTACTAAGTATTAAAAACTAATTAATGAGAGCAAGAATTTAAAACAAGAGTAATATCAATTTAACAAAAGGTTAGGGTTTTGACTTCATTCGGACTCTATGGATGAATTTTACGGATTATGCTATTTTCACACTCACATGCATGGATTGTAAATCGAATTCTCTAAGTTGTCAAACATACCTTCTCAGGCTATGAATTCCTACTCTTCCCTATTAAACTTCCGCACCCAACATTTTGAAGAATAATAGATCTAAGTTCATTAAGCTAATGGAATCCTAGATTGATTTCATTGATTCTCAAATCTATCTCTAGCATTCAATACTACAATGGTGATTACCCAAGAAGCTCAACATGATTCATTTCTCAATCTCATCATATTCATCAAATAAAATCAATAAAAATAGAATAACCACACAATCTTTGCAATAGAATATGAAAATAATAATAATCAATTGATTAACCCATAGAAATCCGAGTTACATCAAAACCCTAACCGAAAATGGGTTAGTTCATAACTAAATCAACACAAACAGCAAGAAAAATAGTAAACGTAGCATTCAACATATTGAAATAAAGAGCAAAGAAAAGAAATCTCCCCTAGTTGAAGAATCCAAGAGGTTGAATCTCAAATCTTCTCACTTTCCCAAAAAAAATGTCAAATCTATTCAAAACTCAATGAAAACCAGATGAACTAGTTGACCCCCCTCAAAATGGTAAGGTTTTCCTTATAGAGCTTGCCCAAAAGACCTAAAACTTTCCTAAAATAAAATTGTGCATTTTGGAGAAAACTAAAATTCATAAACTTCGCCCCGGTGACGAGGTAAAATGGACTCTCGTGCTTAACTTTTTTCGCCACGGCGAACCTTCATGAAGAATTATGAAATTACAGAATTGCCTTCCGCTTGCTTCTTCGATTGAATCTTCGATCTTCGATGCTCTCCCATGGGAACAAGCTTCATAGTGCTTCACTTTGCTTCAGAACTCTTCCAAATTCTGAGATCCGCTTACTTCTAGGTCCAGAAACTCTAATTCGCTCATTATTTGCTCAAAATGTCCATTTTGGCCTGAAACATAAAATGTATAGAATTAAGTAGCAATTCAGGCATAAATGAACTAAAAAGTATCTAAAATCCAGCCAAAAAGCCTAATTAAAACAGTATAATTCTCGGATTATCACATATGCATAGTATCTGCATGATCAATCCCATTCTTTGATATTCTTTCCAAGTTTACATACACAAACTTGAAAACTCATTATGGCATAATGATATGTCATGACATTTTCTACCATTCTCTACTATCACAAATGCCATATCAAAGTAACACTTTAACATGCAATTCTTTTCTAACACTTTCATGTGCTATTCAAGAAGTAGTAAAGGTTCAAGTAACTAGAACCAAGCACTAAGGGCCATTTCTCTCATGGAACTAACATGACCAAGTGATATTCTAAACTTTGGCATAACAATATGCACTCTTGAATACTAACATTTACACTTAATTAAGCCCAACATAATCTTTCCACTTCAATTCTTTCCTTTCTCTAACCCTTTCTTCAATAGGGTTTAGCCAACTCATGCATGCATTTTTTCTTTGGATTTTCATCAAACAATTCATATGCACATGCAACTACTAAGTTGGCTACACTTCCATATCGCTCTAAATCCACCAAAATTTGAGCAAAAACTCACTAACTATAGCATCAAACCTGGCCGTTTTCAACAATCCTCAACACTTCAAAATTCCATCACTAATTCTTCCATAATTCCACCAATTCATCACATACTCATACACTACTTCTCATGGCTGGAAATAACACATCATTCAACATCAAAAACAGCCAACAATTCTCACATACAAACTTGCAAGAATCATTCTACACAAGTCTTGCTCAAATCAAGGCTAAAATTGGGTTTACTTACCTTGAATGTGTGATAAAACCTCCCTTTGCTAAAAGTCTCTTCCTCTTGGACCTAGATCATATAAAATCCATAAGATTTTAAGACTTTAAAGTTTAATCACACTCCTTGTGTTAGAATCTTACCTTTTGATGCTTTAGGATTCAAAAACTACAAGAATTGAAGCCAAATCCTATGATTTCCCTTTGAAACTTAGTGAAGAAATTTGAGAGAAAAAGGGGTGAGGGTGGTGTGTACAAGGGCTGAAATATGGTTAGGGTTTCTTCTAATGAAACCTTATATCTAATATTATATGCATGTATTCCCATTTTGCCCTTGCACTTTCTATGAAATCCTATCTATATCCTTTAGTCAGTTACCAAAATACCCTCATTTTTATTATCTTCTTCACATTATTTTGCTTCCTTTCACTCCCAACTTTTTCATCTAATTAGGAGTGAAAAGACCATTTTACCCCTAATGAAGTTTTAAGAAATTTTCTTCACATTTGTCTAAGGTAACTTCAAAGAAATCCAACTAAGGGTATTAGGGCATAAATAAAATTACGTACCTTGATATGGGTGTTACATATCTACATCACGTAAATATAATTATGTGTATTAATATATTTCCTTAGGATGGTAGAACCGTGATGAGGGTATCAAATGTTTCAAATCTTGATGGTGAGAACCCTATGATCACATATGGTGGCCATTCTAGAAATGTCTGTAGCCCCATTATTATTCTAACCAAGGACACAAATAATACGGTAAGGCTATCATAGTGCTGAATGACCTTGTCGAAATACAATGATTGATCTCACTTGTCAAGGTTGTTTGCCGACAACCTGGTGTAACGCATAGGTGCTTGTTAGAGGAAAGTTCACTGGGTAAACCCACTAGAGGATTCCATATGGATGGTAACCCTAGTGTTTATAGAATAAATCCTCTAACAGATGGTGGTACATGTGATCCTTAGACTTGAGATTACCAAAGTGCCTTGTGCACCAATTGGTGTAGTTTGACATTAGCCCAACGTAGTTCTATTTAGAGCTATCGATACGGTAGTGATTGGTTGTATTGAGGAGTGTACCAAGACTATAGTGGATTAACAAATGATTTATCACTCTTGGGTATGGGAGAAGTTATCTCACTACGTAATTCAATAAATGGCAATGACACCAAATCTGTGGCCATAGTGGGATTGAGTTGTTGCTTAGTCCAATTTATGATTTCAGTCATTATTCTAGTAACTAAATACAAAGATATCAAGAATAACTAAGGTTGACACTATTTCTGCACCTCGGCCTCGATGAGATAACATATGATAAAAGGAATTGATTGCACGGTAACCATATCATTGATAGGTAGCTGTTTCGCTGAATCCGAATCTATCAGGTGGCCATGATGCCTTGCTAGGGGCCAATCTCGGTCTGTGTGTAGTGAGATGATTAATTGGTGTTAATCGCGATACTACTCATTGTCGATATGATAAGAAGCCTATGGGTCACACACTTAGAAGATACTTTAAGAATCAATTTGTGAAAGGGGTATTTTCATCTTTTAAGACAAAAAGGTATTTTGGTAATCTCACAGTGCAATTAAATTTGCCGAGGTTGTTGCTGTATTTAATTTTAATATTAAAATTAAAATTAGTGAAATTATATTTAAATATGTATTCGAATATATTTAAATGAATTATTATTAATTAAATGTTAATATATATATATATATATTAATTGATTTTAATTATAATAATAATAATTATATAAAATTAAAATACCATAAAAAGGTGTTTGGTTACAAGGATGGATTAATATGTGAATCCATTGCTATTCTCAATGGGATTAGGGTTTTAACTAAGTGATACTATATAAGTGAAACTTAATTAAAACAAATTAAGAGATTTCATTCATTCAATTGAATTAAAAGAAAAACCCTAGCCACCCCCACTCTCTCTCTCTCTCTCATGTTTTTGGTAAAGTGAATCAAAGAATTTTTCTTTGATTCTTGAAGCCTACAAATTGTCCTAGTAAAACAATTATCGGTTCTACTGATTGTCTTCATATGGATCAACGTTCGTGCGATTCCATATTGAATCGAAAGCAAAATCAAATCATAGACATTTGAAGGAGCCTCCAAACTTACGTAAGTGTTCTAATCCTTGAATGGATTAATTTTGTTTTATATAGATATGTTTATTAACAGGAAAATATTTTAATCAATACCCAGATCTTGGTGTGAAAGTAATTGGTTTTTGATTTATTTTTAATTTTTCCGCTACCTACTGGAGATTAATTACTAACAATGGTATTTGAGCCTCAGGTAAATGATTATAGTATTTTAATTGATGTTTGATAAAATGTATATTTGTTTGATAACATGTTATTGCATGAATTGAATGTTTTTAAATCTGGAAAATTTATGTATATTGCATGTTTTAAATGATCAAATGATTAATTAATGTGTTGATGAATATTTGTTGGTTGGCTGATGTCCAGCATCCGACTCGATTTGGATTCACGTTGTTACATGAAAAACTACAAAAAAAAGGTTCATTAATCTGCAGCATTCACTATGATGAGATGCGAAAAAGTGAATCTTGTAGCGGCAAGATGCATTCTAGAATTTGTGGAGTTTTCTGGACGTTCATTCTCGCCGCGGCAAAACAATACTTCGCCGTGGCGACCATAGGGTATGTGAACTTCACTGTGGCAAAGAATTTTCTTCGCCATGACAAGAAAGCTGTTAGACCGATTTTGTGTTTTTCGCGTAAGGACCAAACTACAGTTTTTAGAACCTTTAAAGCCAATAATTATTCTACACATTTAAGAGGGTAATTTAATAATTTCACCCACCCAATACAAAATTGATTGTTTTGAATGTATGCAATGTTCTTGTTTGATAATTGCTTGGTGCCCAGTACATGAGCCTTAGACCTATTGTTTATTTTTTATTTTGGGCTTGTTTGTAATTTTTTTAAAACAAATAGGACCTGCGTGTCCTACCTGATATGAATTTCTTCAACCTTAATTCATATACTACCCCAAAACAACCACTTTTGACTCAACCTAGGCTAGGTTTTCTTCCAACTCCTTATGACCATTCGGCTAACACACTCCATACACACTAACAACAATTAAACAACTTAAAACAACTCCTTATATCAAACTCCAGTCAATCACAAAGTCATTCATGCTCAAATGCACCACAAACGGATTCATACACACCATGCAAAACAAAATCCGGAAAATGAGTTAACTTGAAGCTAAAGGAAAAACAACTTACATAAGAGATGACCAAGGAATTAATCAAGCCTAAAGGAAACTCCACCAGCTTGATAGACACTCAACCACCAAGTTTGGCCGAACTTGGGTAAAGGAAACAAGAGAAAACAATTCTCAAGACAAAGCACTATTCACTTCAATATTCAAATCTACTTACAAAAATGATCAAGTGGCCTTTAAATAGGCTTTACAAAAATTAGGGATTTACCCTAGCAAATATTACATGATGGAAACATTAAAATATTACATTCAAATTAATAAACAAAAAGTCTCCACCACACAAGCCAAAAACAAGCCATAACCATTTAATGATCAAGTGAACAACTTTTCCCTAATTTAAGGACCTATGTCCTTAACAACAATTTTAGGGATTTTCCTCCAAAATTTGAATCAAATGACACCCAAAACTTGGGCTTGGGCCAATGAAACTTGTTCCCACTTCTTGTTCACATTTTTGGTCACAAAATTGGGCTTGAGCCGTGCCTTGGAACCTTAAGACCTCTTGGACAATTTTTGTGAACTTCCTTGAGTGTTTGGGATGCTTGGGCCGAATGTTGATCTTCATGTTGTCCTTGAGTCTTCATTGAAATCCCTAGCATTTGTGATGAGCATGATGGGCTAGGATTCTCATCACTACCTCTCTCTAATATCTCCATGTATTTCTTCTTCTCATCTCACTCCCCTTGTATGTAATGCGAGGTTTCTATTTTATTGATGTAAATTAGAATAGGATTTTTATTTATTATAAAATCTTTTGTAATGATTATGATGAAGAAACAAAGAAGCAACGAAGATGAATAACTTGAAGACCAAAGTTTTAATTTTTAAACCCAAGATTGACCTACCAATTCCTCAAGGCTCGAGGAAATCGGTCTTAGTGGGCTATGTACCAGTACGTTTAATTTTTTGCTTAGAATGCATGCTAAGGTTGAATGTTTAATAACATGTCAATCAATGTCATTCTAACAAAGATAATAAATTGTTAAGACGTAAAATGAAAACCCTCAAATAAAGGATATTAAGTCAGTAATTAAAACGCCTTCCATCACAATGACTTTAATCAAACCACTATTCGTTGGAACCTTGTTCGCTAAAGCGAAGAGTACACTTCTACCAGTAAAAGGTTAAAGCTCATTGGAGTTTTCCTTAATGGTGATAGGTCGACTTAAATGATATGTTTTGCTTGTTCGCCAAAGCAAAGGTTGATAAGCATATCATAGGTATAGTAGAAAAGTACACTTGTTGTATGTACGCGGTGACATGTAGTGTCCACTTTATTGATACTAAGATTCACACTTAAGGACAATGGCTTCGGTCGTATTATTGTGTGATTGGCTTGTTGGCTTTGCATTTTGAGGTTGGTAATGGGTGCTATCAACTGATGTGGATTAAGTTTGTTGGCCTACCTAATTAACCCATTTTGGCTTGTTTGTCAAAGCGAAGGTTTGAAATGGGCTAGATGGGATCTCAGTCCACTAGGAAAGCCAACGGGCTTTCCCGAGTTGATAGTGAGGGCTATTGGCTTGAGGAAAATAGTGGGAGTGTTTTTAATTAAAGACCTTATTAAATAATAATAAACATTATAATGACTTTTACATTTTTGCATTTGTAGATTCACCAAAACGAGCAATACCAACCTACAATCGATAATCGAGAAAGAAAATAGGTTGGATGGATCTAATTTCTCATACTAGCATCAAAATCTTCGGATTGTATTGAAGTCCGAAAAGAAATTATACATCCTTGACAAGCCTGATATGGCTGAACCTGATCACGATGCCACTCATGAAGTAAAGGAAACTTACATAAAGTTCCTTGATGATGCTAATAATGTTCAGTGCATTATGCTAGTATTGATGACACCTGAGCTACAAAAGCAACATGAGAATATGGACGTTGCTGCCATGATTCTGCACCTCAAAGAGATTTTCAAAGGAAACGCTCGTCAAGAGAGGTATAAGGTGTCGAGTGCATTATTTAGGAGTCGTATGACTAAGGGAGCCCGAGTTGGTCCTCATGTGCTCAAGATGATTAGGTACATAGAGAGGCTTGAAACTTTGTGGTTTGATATGGATGCAGACTTACAAGTGGATTTAATTCTGCAGTCACTACTTGATTCCTTTTCACCGTTCATAATGAATTTCAATATGAACGCAATGGTGAAATCCTTGTTGGAACTTCTGAACATGCTTAGGACTGCAGAGTAGGACATGAAAAAGTCCAAGCCTGTTTTACAAGTTGCTGCTAGTAAAGGAAAGGGTAAGGGCAAGGGAAAGGCCAAGGCCAATCCTAAGCCCAAGCCTAGAGGACAAGATGCTCTCAAGCCTGAAGGTGAAGTTGGGAAAGGTGGAAAGATAGTCTACTTCTATTATGGCAAGCTTGGCCATTGGAGGAAGCACTGCAATGCTTTCCTCACTAACAAGAAGAAGTTAGATGCTTCAACTTCAGGTATGTACATGATTGAGATTAACTTCTCTCTTTCAACATCTTAGGTCACTGACACAAAATGTGGTACTCATATTTGTATTGATGTGTAGGGACTAAGGTAGAGTAGATTGCTCGCCAAAGAAGAAGTGGACCTATGAGTTGGAAATGGAGCACACGTGGTTGCATTGGCTGTAAGATATTATTGTTTGTCATTGCCTATGGGCTTATTGTTAGAACTTAATAATTGTTATTTTGTACCTTCCATTTCTAGAAACATTATATCTGTATCCACTTTGGATGATATGGGATATCATTTTGAGATTTCTAATGGATTGTTGTCCTTTAGTTTGAATAGTATTCTATATGGAAATGCAAGGTTATATAACGAATTGTATATTCTAGATTTAAACAATAAGGATATTCTCAATGTGGAAACTAAGAAAGCTAAACATAGCGATCAAAACCAAACATACATCTAGCATTGTAGATTGGGTCATGTTAATCAGATTCGCATTGCAAAACTTCAAAGGGATAGAGTTTTAGACCCTTTTGATTTTCAGTCATTTGAGGTATGCGAGTCATGCCTTTTAGGCAAGATGACCAAGTTGCCTTTCATAGGACAAAGTGAAAGGGCCATTGAACTGTTAGGCATCATCCAGAATGATGTATGCAGTCCACTAATAGTTGAAGTCAGAGGTGGATATTCATATTTCATCACATTTACTAATGATTTCAATAGATATGGTTATGTCTACCTTATGAAACATAAATTTGAAGCCTTTGGTAAATTCAAAGAATTCAAGAATGAAGTACAAAATATTTTGGGCAAAAGTATTAAAGCTCTTCGGTTAAATCAAGAAGGTGAATACTTGAACTCAGGGTTTTTTGAATACCTAAAGGAATGTGGGATATTATCACAACTCACCCGTCCGTATACACCCCAACACAATGGAGTGTTGAGAGGAGGAATGGGACCTTACTTGCCATGGTTAGGTCCATGATGAGTTTTAGTGATCTACTTGCATCATTCTGGGGTTATACCCTGGAGACTATGACTTACGTACTGAATCGTGTGCCATCAAAGTCTATAGATAATACTCCATATGAACTATAGAGTGGGTGAAGGCCCAACTTGTCTCATCTAAGGATTTGGGGTTGTGAAGCTTATGTCAAGAAATTGACTTCGAATAAGCTGGGCCTGAAATCTGACAAATGTATTTTTGTAGGGTATCCTAAAGAGACCAAATGGTACTATTTCTACCATCCAAAAGAGTGCAAAATTTTTATCACTCGTACTGGTTTCTTCTTAGAAAAGGAATTTTTCCTAAGAAGTACTAATAGGAGAAAAGTATAACTCAAAGTTCTAGAACCATAAGATGTAATAGACAAACGATGGGATGATGTGCCACAGGAAATGGTTGAACATCGTGAGGAGGTTACTCCACACTCCGTGGATCAAAGTGAACCACTTCAAGTAGCATAGGAGCTATGTAGGTCTGGAAGAGTACGCCATGAGCCCGAGAGATAAGGTTTTCTCATGACTCAACATGGTGACACACTGGTCTACCAAGACAATCAACCCAGAACCTATGAAGATGCTATATTAGATCCGGATTCTATTAAATGGCTTGAAGCCGTGAAATCTAAGATGGACTTCATGTACCAGAACCAAGCATGGCCTCTGGTGGATCTATCTAAATGGGTAAATCCCATGGGGTGTAAATGGGTTTTCAAGAAGAAGACTAGCATGGATCGTAAGGTGCAAACTTATAAGACATGACTGGTTACCAAAGGTTTCAAACAAATTCATGGTATTGACTATGAAGAAACCTTTCCATAGGTTGCCATGATTAAGTCCATTCGGATCATGCTTGTGATTGCTGCATATCATGACTATGAGATTTGGCTAATAGATGTCAAAATAGATTTCCTAAACGGAAACTTTGAAAAAGATGTGCATATGACACAACCCAATGGTTTCGTTCTTGATGGAAAAGCTAATAAGATATGCAAGTTGCAGAGGTCCATTTATGGACTCAAGCAAGCTTTAAGGAGTTGGAACATTTGTTTTGATAAAGCCATAAAAGAATTATGTTTTATCAAGAACAAAGATGAGCCTTGTGTTTACAAGAAAGTAAGTGGGAGTGCAATGGCATTCTTGGTATTGTATGTGGACGACATACTTCTGATAGGGAATGACATATTGAACTTGCAATCGATAAAGACTTGGTTATCCAAGTGCTTCTCCATAAAAGACTTAGGAGAAGCAGCCTACCTTCGCAGAATAAAGATCTAATGAGATAGATCGCATAGGTTGCTTAGCCTAAGTTAGAGTACATACTTAGACAAGGTACTGAAGAGATTCAGTATAGAAGAATCCAAGAAGGGATTTCTTCTGATGTCACATAGTGTCTATCTCTCTATGGATATGTGTCCTAAAACACACGATGAGAGAGATAGAATGAAAAGGATCCCATATGCTTTAGTAATTGGATCCATCATGTATGCCGTGTTGTGTACTCGAATTGATGTTTCATGTGTGTTAAGTACTTGCAGTAGATATCAAACGAATCCAAGTGAGCGTCACTGGATAGTTGTCAAGAACATCCTTAAGTACTTGAAAATGACTAAGGATATGTTCTCGATTTATGGAAGGGAAGATGAGCTCACTATAAAAGGATATAGTGATGCTAGTTTCCAAACAGATAAAGATAATTATCGCTCACAATCCGAGTTTGTATTTTGTCTCAATATGGGTGTAGTGAGCTAGAAGAGCTCCAAGTAAAGCACTATAACAGACTTTACAATGAAGGCTGAGTATATCGCATTATCCAATGCGGCCAAGGAGACAGTCCAGATTAAGAAGTTCATCACCGAACTTGGTGTGGTCTCCACGATTATTGATCCAATAGACGTCTATTGTGACAACAATGGGGCAATAGCTCAAGCAAAGGAACCACGATCTCACCAGAAGTCCAGACACATACTTTAACGATTTCATCTCATCAGAGAAATGGTTGACAAGAAAGATATGTAGATTAGTAAAGTGCATACTAATGACAATCTCGTCGATCCACTGACGAAGCCTTTGTCGTAGCAGAAGCATGAAAAACACTTAAGGTCATTTGGTATTAAATACATGAATCGTTAACTATAATGCAAGTGGGAGGTTGTTAGAGTAGGCACTCTAGAGCCAATCAATTATTATAATATTGACTCTTCGTAATAATGTTTATTTCTCAATAAAAAGCATTTTCTTCTATATTGTGTAAATCATAATTGTGTGTATTAACATATATGTCTTTAGGATGGTAAAACTGTGACGAGGGTATCAAGTGTTTCAAATCTTGATAGTGAGAACCCTATGACCAATATGATGGCCATTCCAGAAATGTTTGTAACCCCAGTATTATTCCGACCAGGGACACAGATAATACAGTAAGGTTGTCATAGTGTTGAATTACCCTATCGAAAGACAATGACTAATCTCCCTTGTTAAAATTGTTTGCCAACAACCTGGTTAACGCATGGGTGCTTGTTGGAGGCAAGTTCACTAGACAGACCCCACTAGAGGATTCGTATAGATGGTAACCCCAGTGTCTATGGAATAAATCCTCTAAAGAATGGTGGTGCATGTGATCCTTAGACTTGAGATCACCGGAGTGCTTTGTGCACTGATTGGTGTAGTTTGACACTAGCCCAACGTAGTTCTATTCAGAGCTATCAATACGGTAGTGATTGGCTACATCGAGGAGTGTATCAAGACTGTGATGGATCGACAAAGGATTCATCACTCACGGGTATGGGAGAAGTCATCTCACTATTCAATTCAGTAAATGGCAATGACACAAAATTTGTGGCCACCGTGGGATTGAGTTGTTGCTCAATACAATTTATTATTTCGGTCATTGGTCCAATAACTAAATACAAAGATATCAAGAATAACTAAGGTTGACACTATTTTTGTACCTCAGCCTCGATAAGATAACATATGATGAAAGGATTTGATTGCATGGTAACCATATCATTGATAGATAGTTGTTTCGCTAAATCTGAATCTATCGGGTGGCCATGATGCCTTGCTAGGGGTCAATCTCAGTCTGTGTGTAGTGAGATGATTAATTGGTGCTAATCGCGATACTACTCATTGTTAATATGATATGGAGCCTATGAGTCACACACTTAGAAGATAATTTAAGAATCAATTTGTGAAATGAGTATTTTCATCTTTTAGGACAAAAGGGTATTTTGGTAATCTCATAGTGCAATTAAATTTGTTGAGGTTGTTGTCTATATTTAATTTTAATATTAAAATTAAAATTAGTAAGATTATATTTAAATGAATTATTATTAATTAAATGTTAATATATATATATATATTAATTGATTTTAATTATAATAATAATTATATAAAATTAAAATACCATAAAAGGGTGTTTGGTTACAAGGATGGATTAATATGTGAATCCATGGCTATTCCCAATGGGATTAGGGTTTTAACTAAGTGATACTATATAAGTGAAAATTAAAACAAATTAAGAGATTTCATTCATTCAATTGAATTAAAAGAAAAACCCTAGCCATCCTCACTCTCTGTCTCTCTCTCACGTTTTTGGTAGAGTGAATCAAAAAAAAAAAAATTCTTTGATTCTTTACTTGATTCTTGAAGCCTACAAATTGTCTAAGCAAAACAATTGTTGATTCTACAGATTGTCTTCGTGTGGATCAATGTTCGTGTGATTCTATATTGAATCGGAAGTGAAATCAAATCATAAACATTTGAAGGAGCCTCCAAATGTACATAAGTGTTCTAATCCTTGAATGGATTAATTTTTTTTTTTATACAGATATGTTTATTAAGATGAAAATGTTGTAATCAATACCCAGATCTTGGCATGAAAGTAATTGATTTTTGATTTATTTTTAATTTTTTCCGCTACCTATTAGAGATCAATTACTAACATTCTGGTTGGCTGAGACCAGAATATGAGATAGTTTGGACATAGCTCCTTACCAGTGATAAACTTCCTTCCCTAATGGAGGTTTATGTTCATCTTCTTCAAGTTAGTGAAGGGAGGATAGAGGAACATGTCACGACAGGGAGACTCTTAAGAATGCTGCTCCAGATCATGCGACTCTTGCTTGCATGAAGTTTAATAGTGGTAAAGGCAACAGCGATGCTAGTTGGGATATCAAGGGTACTTGTGGTAATGGTAATGGTCCTCGTACTTGCTTCCATTGTGGTGCTGAAAGTCATGTCAAAAGGAATTGTTGGAAGTTACATGGACAACCTCTAATTATGTTGAGCAATAAAAAACATGCTCATGTTGCTGGTCAAGATGGTATTTTACCTACTCCCTTACAAGTTACTATATCTATAGATGAGTATCTCACCTCACCCAGCTTGCTAGCCCCCAGTCATCCCTCCTAAGACCTTAAACGTTTTATATGGTCCTCCCTCCTGAGACCTACTAAACCGATAAAGCAAGACAAGTTTAAAAGCAGCCCAAGTAATCATCGGAGCTCACACCTCCATCCATTGGAACCAGTTGATTGCACCACCCTCTTTTATAGACTGCCACCTTAGCCAGCGTCTCATTTTCAGCTATTCAATAAACGCTAAAATATCTTTCAATCTGATAGACCACCCATTAAAAACTCTCGGAGGTAAACCTAGCAAATCTTCCGGAAATACATCTAAAAACTCCCGAACTACTGGTACATTTTGAATCTCTGGTTGTAGGACATCACTACTGTGTACTACATGAGCAATATGCCCAGAACACCCTTTTCTTAACATCTTTCTAGCCTTTATACTACTGATTAACATACTCAACTGATGGCCCTCTCCAAAACTAAATCTATCTCCGTCATCAAGATTAAATCTTGCTTTCTTCTTCCAACAATCAATTGCTACTCCATGCCTCCCTAGGAAATCCATGCCTAAAATAACATCAAAGTCAGGCATATCGAACGCTATCAAATCAACTGGTAACTCCCTTCCATGGATCACTACGGACTCCCCTGGAAGCATCTCATGGGTCACCACACTAACCCCATCAAGTAATTCTATCTTAATAGGCTGATCTACTACAACAAGTTTCAAACCTAATCTTTCTACCATTCCATGAGTAATAAAAGAATGTGCAGCTCCAGAATCAATCAATACATAAAGAGGAACTGCATGAAATAATAACTGACCAGTAACTACGGATGGACTGGCTTCTGCTTCACTCTGTGCCACAGTAAAAACCCTAGCATTTGTACCTCTAGAAGTCTGGGCTGCGAGTGCAAGAGGAGCTTTACAATCTTTCATCAAGTGCCCTGGTTGTCGGAACGTATAGCATACATTTCGGTCTAACTCCCTTAAACACTCCCCCGGATGCATTCTCCCACACTTTGGACATGGAGAAAACTCAATAGGTCTAGGCCGTTTACTCTACCAGTCTTTTCTATTCTTCTTAGGTTGGAATCTCTTCTTGTTCCTTACTTCCCTGTTTCTTGAAACATCACTTCTTTCTCTCTGTGGAGCGGGAGATGGGTCACTCGGTACTGTTGTTAATGGTCCCACTGAGGTGAGCTTATTTACAAATATTGCTGCCCTTAAAGCTCGCTCTAAGGCTTCACTATAAGTATGAGGGGGCTCAGCTGTAGCCATCACATCACGGGCTATCTCTGGTTTCAGCCCATGAACAAACTTATCTTTTCTCAACTCTAGTGTGTTTACTATACCAGGTGCGAACCGTGCAAGAGAGTTAAATCTTACAGAATACTCTTTTACCATACTAGACCCTTGCTTCAAACTGATAAACTCTTAGATCTTCTCATGAACCCGATCCACTATTCTATACTGAGTCTCAAACAATCTTTTGAACTCTTCCCATGTCATAGAGACTAAATCGTGAGTATCTTCCATCAATTCGCACCAAATTTGGGCATCACTCCAAAATAGAAAGCTTGCATACCGTATCTTTTCTCTATCAATCATGGGAAAAAGTACCGTTGTGTATTCCACGAACCTAAACGATTCCTCTGCCTCCAATGGGTCCGTGGTACCCCTAAATTCGGACGGTTGGTGTTGGCTTAGCAGTCCATAAATAGGCTCAATACGATTCTACGCTATCGGAGATACCGACCTTTCTCTTTCTTCTTTGGTGGTCGGTACACGAACAGAGGTTTCAACTCTCTCTGGTCCAACTCTCCCTTGACTCTCTACTAACACTTGTTGTACAATACTACGAATTCTTGCCTCATCAAGGGTAGGAGGAGTAGGTTCTGGTGGGTTGGAAGTTTCCCCCGCACTCATCACCTTCTTGCTACCTGCTCGAGTTCTACATCTCATCTACAAAATAACCACACTTAAATCAACTCAAATAACTTATCTACTACTATAAGTAAGGAAAGAAATAATCTTACAACGGTCGGCTACGGAACGTCAGTGCGGTAGGAAGGCACACTGTCAAATCCCAAAATCTTTGCTCTAATACCAAAAATGTAATGTCTCTCTTTCTGGCTAATATACTTGTAAAATAACAATAAAACTCATAAAATATATATAAGAAAATATATAAACGAGTATAAAAGTATGGGCCCATATTTAATTTTCTTTATACACAAAACTTTACATAATATAATAGTCTCAAAATATTAACTTGACAGTTTTGCCCAACCCTTCTGCTATGTGATGTTCCAAGTGACCGCATTTCACCTGTTACCTGCAAAAACATTGAAAATAACGGGGTGAGCACTAATTGCTTAGTAAGTAACCCGCTATGCTACCCTTCTCTCTCCGTTGCTTAAATTTTGAATTTCTTTCCTTACTTCACATTTCTCCATTCTTCTCTATTCTTTCTCTACTCTTACTATGTTTTTCTCTCTGTTCTTTCTCTATTCTACTTTCTCACTACTCAGATAATGGGCATGGTAGTATGCATATATATAATGCAAATGCACAAATGTATAAAATATGCATTTTCTTTTCTATTTTTCTTATTCTGTTTTCTATTCTTATTCTGTTTTTATTTCTTTCTCTTCTTTCTTTTCTTTCTCTTCTTTCTTATTCTTTCTCATTCCTTTCTTTTCTTTTCTTATTCTTTTCTTTTCTTTTCTTATTCTTTTCTTATTCGTTTGCCGATCGGACTCGGTTGAGGAATGGATTTGGAACCTTGGCCATGTGAGTGTATTCTTCTTTCTTGGGTACATCCCTCATCCACATGCACTCTTACAGACTGTACCAATTCTTTTTTCTTCTTCTTAGGCCGCTCACTAAAGGCGGCGTGCATGTGGGGAAAATTCTTCTTGTCACTCACGGTTCCCCATCACCACAACCTTTTCTTCTTTTTGTCTTTTTACACTTCTTTAAATAAAATTTGGATTTGAACTTCTTTAATATTCTCATTTCTTTCTATTTACTCTTTAACCTTCTTCAGTGCTTTTGCATGCTCTTATGAATATGTATGCATGTAGATGGTTTCATGCTTATAATTCTTTTTAAATTCACATGTTTAAATGCAATTATGCAATATGGAATGCAAACATGTCATTCTCTACCATCTACAAACTCATCTTAATATAACACATAATCATACTCATATAAACACTTCTCTTTGACATTTCATCAAACAACATATGTGCACAAAGCAACTCTAATTTGGCTATACTTCTATCTCTTTTCTAAGCTACCAAAAATTGGGAATAAAACCCTCCATATTTAATGCCAAATCTGCCCAAAATACACACTCCAAAATTTCCACTTCAATTCTTCCAAATTTCATCCAAACATTCATCAAGCATCAAATACACCAACACAACTTCTCATGGATAAGCTATAATCATCATTCAATACCAAATCCATCAACAATTCTACATATAACACATATATATGCATAAAAGAAATTCTCTACACAACATAACTTAAATCATACTTAGGGTAGGATTTACTTACCTTATATGTGAGCAATCCAACCTTTTAAAAATCTTCTTTGATCAAACTCTCTTCCTCTTAAATCCTATGAACACAAACCATCAAAATTCAACACTTTAAAAATTAAAACTCACTTCTTAGTGCAAGGATCTTACCTCAAAAATACCCAAAATCTATGAATTTCCTTTGAAGAAGAATTGAAGAAATTGAGAGAATATGGAGGTGAAGGTGGCGTGAAAATGGATGAAGAGTGGCTAGGGTTTCACTCTTCAATCCTTGATATAACATAAAATTATATATAGTTTCCTATTTTGCCCTTGCACTTTCTTTAAAATTCCATCTATGTCCCTTAGTCAATTACCATTTTATTGCCCTCATTTTTATTGCATTCTCCATGATATTCTATCTATTTTCACTCCCCACAATTTCAACTAATTTTGAGTGAAAAGACCATTTTACCCTTAATGCAAGTTTAAGGCATTTTCTTCACATTTTCTCAAAATAACTTTAACAAAAATCAACTAAAGGTATAAGAGCATAAATTAAATTACGTACCTCCATGTGGGCATTACAGACTGTTATAGTCTTAATCCTTGACAGTTAAAAAACTAAAATTCAATCCTAGACTGTTATAATTAGGGATAGGCACGGGCCGGGGCGGGGTCGGGGACCCTGTCTCCGGCCTCAACCCAAAAGCCCAAGGGGATTCCCCGATCCCGACCCGAAGCCCGTTCTGGAAATTCGGGGAATCCACGAAAAAAGCCCGTTCCCTAAACGGGGAATTTGGGGATTCCCCGTTTGGGGGTTTTTTTATATTTTTGTATCCTTAGTTTTATACTTTTATTATTCTTTTCTCCAAATTATATATACCAAAAAAAAAAAATTAAATATATAATATACATATTAAACGTAAAGACAAAAAAAAAAAATTAAATATATAATTAACAATTATATTAGGGTAGGGCAAAATCCAGAAATTATACATGTTAGTATTTTTTTTGTTCAAATGCCCACCCTCAAGTCCTCAACAAGTGTTGGATTCGCCCCTAATTAATGATTATAATGAATCCAAATATCAAAATGATAATTATAATACCTTATACATATATATAAATATATTATATATTAACAGTATAATATTATGAATTATTGTATTAAGTAATAAGTACACATATATAATGTCTCTTTAATATATAATATAATGTATTATATATAATACATTATACATATATATTATAATAAATTTTAAACAAATAACTACCATATATATTATAATAAATTCTAAATAAATAGCTATCACAATTCACAATATAACAAAGGCAATTAGGTAATAGAATTGAAATAATGATTCAATGAGGGACAAAAAAAAAAAAATTATAGTGATTTATTGATTCACTATAATCAATCAAAACAACAAATAATATTATATATATTATGTATTAACGTAAGATTATAGATAATAGCATATTATGTATAAATTATAATGTACAACATATATATGTTATATACATTATACTTATATAGTATATATCATATATAATATACAATGTCAAATGTATACTATATATAATGTATAATATATAATGTCGAATGTATAACTTTTGTTTCATAGTATTAACATATTATGTATAATATATATATATATATATATTACAAATATTTATAATGATTTATTATATTTAATCTAGTTTTATTTATTACCTATTTGTATATAGTTTCATAAAATACTTACACAATTATAATTTGTTATTGTATAATGTATAATTGATTTTCAAATGTTCAAATTATTATAGGTATATATGATTGATTTTACAATATTAAAATAAAAAAAAAAAAATATAATATTCTATAATATATATATATAATATACGGGCTGGGGACGGGGCGGGTCGGGGCAACACTATCCCGGCCCCGACCCATCCCCAAATTTCGGGGGCCAATCTTGGGCCCGATCCTGGCCCGAAGCCCGAAAACTTCAGGGAAAATCTGCCTCGTTCGGGGCAGGCTAGGCAGGTCCCTGCGAGGCCGGGCTTTGTGCCCATCCCTAGTTATAATCTTAATCTTTGACGGTGTTTAACTACCAAGGATTAAGGTAAAAAACCAAAAACTGAAATTTTCACTGTGGCTTCCCACCGCTAAAATTTCACTAAGGCAAATTGGTTTATGCCAAAAACACTAGTGTCGCCAAAAACCCATTTTCCATTAACTCAAACCTAGGGTAAGAAAAAGAGAAATGCTTACTTCTTTTACTCACTTCTATTACTCATTTATATGGCAGATGCCGTATCATTCCCACATCACTCAGTAACCACGTTTCTGCTCTTCAAATTTAAAAAGAAAAAAAAATTATTTTAAGCCCTAAACTGAAATTTGGAGGGAACCCAAATAGAGTAAACACCCTGTTTTTCGCAAGTTTCAGAATCGGCAACATCCCCTGTTGTTCTTGCTGCTTGGGTCTCTCTTGGTTTGCTAGAATAGATAGGGCATTACCGCTCTTTGCTAGGATAGCAGAAGGACACACATTAAAGCCCGGGAACAAATGCTTTAAGGCTGTACCTCCTTCATCCCGATCGGCCATTACCAGTAGCAAAAGATTACCCAACTACAGGACCCCAGTCATCTTCTTCCCATCCCATAGTTTCTGTCCCTTCATCCCCGCCCAGTCGCTAGGCACCTGCGAAGGAATAGAGCTTTTTTATTCAACAGAGCATGTTTCGTTAACTCTCTTTACACACTTATATTCAATATGTATGCCTGTTTGCTTGGTTTTTTTTAATTTCTTTTCATCTCTATTTATAGGGAAGACTATAAAACCAAGCTACTCTAGACTGTTGTTGGTGAAGTTAGAGCCTCTAGACTGTTGTTGTTCTTAGATGAGCCCTAAGAGGCTTTCAGTTTACTAGGACTGCCAATGAAGTCTTAGTTCTCAAGTGACATTTTTTTTTTTCAAGAGGTAAAAAGAATATATAAGAGGAGTCGGCACTAGGGAATAGCTGTAGTTGTTGGAAAAATTCCACTGTAAGGCAAAATGGTATAGTGAAGGAAGATAAAGTGAACTTTCCAAGTGTAGCTTATGTTTGGTATGTGAATTTATGAATAATAGATGTATTGGTATTATCTGAATTTAGTTTTAATTGAATGAATAGAGAGAAGAGATCTTCAACAACTTGCTTGTTGACAGGAATATGATGGAAGCTATAGCAGATTTCTGATGTCACTATATCTATAAGCTCATAGATTTTGCAATGGAAATTTTGGGATTGCTACTTCTGCTTTCCAATTATTGTTATTCTTAATGTTCAATTTGTTGGTAAAATTGTGTGCAATCCTAAACAGCCATGACATACATGGTTATGATACTTATATGATATCATAAATTCAAGCCTATAGACCATGTGTCTTTATCTTGTTTTTCAGTTCTATATTCCTCTGGTTTACTACTATCGTATCTTAACAATATAAAACTTTTTTTTCACTTTCTTTGCAGGAGAGTATCATTGCCCCGTGCTAAATAAAGTTTTCACTGAATTTTCTCACATTGTTGCTGTCAGGACTACAGGGAACGTGTTCTGTTATGACGTATGTTTGTTGGATTGTCATCAGTTTTAGTGATATTACTTCAAGTTCATGTATATAGTATGTAGATAAATTCTTCATTTGTGTACTCTTCTCTTATAGGCAATCAAAGAATTAAACATCAAGACGAAGAATTGGAAAGAGCTTCTAACTGATGAACCTTTCACTAAAGAAGACCTTATAACAATTCAGGTAATTAGTTGTTCGAACATCTGATGTTTAGCTTTGTTGATTGCATGGTGGTGGTTTTAAGTGGCATGAATTTTATGATGTAGCTAACGTTATAAAATTCATCAAAGGTTTTGTTTGTGTATTTTAGTAATGGGTTTTTATTACAAACTAGCTGTTTGTGGTAATGTCCAACCATCTGCAACGACGACCACTGTCAAGCTCAGTCACCTTTTAGTCAAGCACTCCCTTTCACTGAAGATTAATCCATATGAAACTAGTGTTCGGAATTATTAATCACCACTTCCAATAATTCATCATTGAACTTAGTTAGAAATCACAAATATAATTTACAAGAAATGAGAATTAGATTAGAGTTCAATGGGAAATTGTAATGACTGCTTTATACTCGGATATTCATAAAAATATCATGTAGAATATATAAGTAAATGGGCCCAAAATTCTCTTTTTATTACATATAAACATTATTTATACAAAACAGAGTATCATGTACAAAATGATATTAAAACAGTGGACAGTGTAGCTATTGCTCCTCGCTTGCCAACGCCCGTCCAACCGCGTTCTCACCTAAAACCTGCAACCACAAAAAAAATAACGGGGTGAGCACAAAACAATGCTCAGTAAGTAAATTCTCTACTCGACTGTCCCCGTAACTTTTTCTCTTAATTCTTCCCTTACTCTTTTTCTCATCTCATTGATTTTCTCTTTCACACAGCTCTCTTTCTTAACTCCCGCTATATACCACGGCCTCATCTTACCGGAGGCACGGCCGGGTGGAGTTCACACAGTACCAACCCACTCTTCGTGATTTTCGACCCCGTTCTCATACCTATCGGGTGGAGATCACAAAGCACCAACCCGTTCTCATACCTTTACTCATTCTCTCTACTCTTAGAGTAGCTCATTCACACAATTCTCTACTCTTTCTCAAACTAGTAATCATAGTGTAGCTTAATGCTTAGAGTAGGTTAGTCACAAAATTTTCTACCCTTTCTCACACTATTTCTCAAATGTACAATTAATGCATATGGATGGTTCATGTTCAAGAATGCACTTAGGAAATGCCAATATGCAATGTTGCAACAAATAAGGGTCACAACTCATGCTCATACTTCTCTTAGACATTTCATCAAACAACTAGTGTGCATACCTACACTCCACTTTATTTATAAGTCTATCCCTCTCTTGAACCATCCAAAATGGGGAAAAACTCCCTCACCAAGCAATAATTCCTACTATAACAACACTTCCAAAAATATTTCTCATCTCCTCCAATTTCATCACAAACTACATTCTCCTCACACATCACACACGCTTCAATTGAAGTGTATTTAACAACCACATAATAATACTCATCTCAACCCAAGTTCTCACTAACACATATATATCATGCATAAATAAATCTCTACTCAAGGGATTTCACAATTATCAACTTGGATTGGGATTACTTACCTTGAAAAGGAGAGATCTACTAGCACTTCCTTTCCTTTACAAGACTTGTTTCTTCTCTACCCTTTAAACAATAAAACCATGAGATTTCAATACTCAAATACATGCACAACTTCACATCTAAAGCAAGATCCTTACCTTAGGATCCTTAGGTTGATCTCTAGCAAAAACCAACTAAAAACCCTCAAAAATCTTTAAGCTTGAAAGAAGAATTGAGAGGGAATAGAGAATGAAAGAGGTTTGGAGAAGGATGAAGGAAGGGTTTATGAAGTTTATCCCTTTTTAGCTCAAAAGATAATCATTCATTCCCAAATTACCCTTGCTCGTTCTTGAACATTCCATCTTTGCCTTTCAATCTTTACACTCACACCCCATTCTAACATATTCTCCATGAAATTTCCTTGCATTTCACTCCCCACTTTTCCTACTAATTAAGGGTAGAATGGTCATTGTGCCCCAAAGGAAGAAAATATCTAAAACTCAATAAACTTTTTGGCCGTCCCGTCGCCGCGGCGAAGACAATTCCGTCGCTGCGGCAAAACACTCCAGCAGCTATGGGCTATAGCACCTCTTCGCCGCGGCGAAGCGTAACTCCAAAATTCCTCAAGTCTTAAGCAATTCCAAGGCAAATACTCACCATACCCAATACTCCATTCAACCAAGACCAACCAAACACATATAACAATATACCTAAGAGCAAAACAGTAAGTATTTATACAACTACAACAAAATCTACTACGTACTCAATAGCGTTACAGAAATTTTATTGATGTATCTTATATCTAATACACAAATATAATAAGGAACTGGTATGGCTATGGATGGACAGGACATGTCCAGATGTTAACTTCAGTGAATTGAAACCAAGAATTATGGGGAAAAAAAAAAATTGGAGCTTTATTAGTGTTGACCGAGTGGTGGTTTTGTTTAACTTACATGGCAGATTTTGGTCATTGACACCTATACTTAAACCATTTCATGGGTGGACATGGACATAGATTATGTTGCTTTTATTACCTGTTTATGTTTGAAACTGCTTAATATTTTACAAGTTTGACATTGTTTTATTTAGTTGTCTTTAATTAGGTTTCAAAGTTTCTAGATTGTAGAACTAGATAACATTAAAATATTATGAAATTACCCTTGTTAATTAGATTATATCATAAAAATTATATAAACTACTTACCCAAAAAAAAAAAAAAAAAAAAAAAAAAAAGCATATATAAACTGTTTATTTCACATGTCATTAGTATATTTGAAGATGTGTATTTCTTTATGGTTTTGATCGCCTTTATATATACGTAAACCATTTAGTGTTGGACATTCAAAGAACATAGAATTTTGAGGTGGAACTATGGACTTCTGCACCAACTTTGTACTAATGATTAATATTACTATTGAATTCTCAATGTTGGATGCACTGTTTAATCAACATTAGTATTTTTAATAGAATCTATTTCTGAAGCCAATATGTTTGCAACCGTAAACCAAAAATGGAAGAGTACAATGAAAAAAAACCAGAACTCTATTTTTGAAGCCAATGTTGTTGAGGTAAATTTTTCTTCATAATCTTCTTCGTTCATTAATATGATTTTTAATCTTGTATGATATCAGTTCTACCTCTTATAAGTGTTATATTTTCTATTCTGTCTATTAAATATCAACAAATCAGGATAATGATTGTCAGAAATAGAAGATACAAGAGCTACAGAAGCGGAATGGGAGCCTAAGCCTGGAATGGTTTTTGATTCTTTGATGAGGTTTTCCAATACTACAAAAACTATGGGAATAAAATGGGTTTTGAATTTATGATAAGATCTTGAAAGAAAGGAGTTGATGGAGAGTTGAAATACGTGAAAATGGTTTGGTTGTAGTGGGAAGTCCGCAATGAATCTAGAAAAGCATTTAACACGCATCTAGTGACAAAAAACTGATTGTAAGGCTCGTATTACTACATCTCTATGTATGATGGAGAATGCAAAATTATTGTAGATCATAACCAAGAACTGATCACTACTCCTGGCAAAGTAGATATTTCAAGAAGAATCGAATAATACAACCGTTCGTGAAAAGGAAGCTTGAAGTGAACGATAGGGCCGGGATTAGAGCAAGCAAAAATTTCAATTCCTTAGCAGTTGAAGTTGCAGAGCTAAGAATTTGTCTTTTCCTACAGAAAGATTGTAAAACTACATTGATAAAGTTAGGAGGCTACGACTTGGTGTTGGAGATGCTTCTGCAATTCAAGATTATTTTTTGAAGATGCAAAAGGAGTTCGAATTTCTTCTACATAATGGATTGATGAAAGTGTCGATTGCAGATGTTCTATGGGTGGATGCAAGAAGTAGGGCTGCATTTAAAGAATTGGTGACGTCGGGACATTTGACACTACTATTGACCAACAAGTATGATACGTTTGTCTTTTGTTGGTGTTGATCATCATGGCCATTCACATTGCTAGGTTGTGGTTAATCTCTCATGAGGACACATATACTTTGTATGGCTTTTTCGGTCTTGGCTTACATGTATGTGGAATGATGCTCCTAAGGCAATAATCACCTATCAAGATAGAGCAATCAAAATGCAATCGAGATTGTGTTCCCCGATACACAACATAGATGGTTTTATGGCATATATGAAGAAATTTCCTAGAAGTTAAAGGTTATTGTGAATATGAAATATTAAGTTTAGTTTACAAAATGTCGTCTATGATTCGTTGACACGAGAAGAGTTTGAGGAACGATGGAATAGTTCATTGATAGATTCCATTCACGCTAATGAGTGTACTTGGATTGTATAATTAAGACAACTTGGGTGCCGGCATTTGTAAAAGATACCTTCTGGGCAGGTATGTCTACTACTCAACGTAGTGAAAGTATGCATGCATTCTTTGATGGGTATGTAAATTCAAAAATCACTCTAAAACAGTTTGTTGAACAATATGAATGCATTGCATGATAAAGTGAAAAAGAAAAGGAAGCTGATTTCAAATCTTTCAATCATGGATCCCTTACATAACGCTTATCCTATGGAGAAACAATATCAGATGCATACACCACTAAATTCAAAGAGTTTCAACAAGAGCTTCCTACTAAACTCTATTGTGAAATATCTTCTTGCAAGATGTTGATTCTGTAGGAATTTATAGTGAAGGAAGTTGTTGTTGTTGGAGAGACTGTCGTAATGATTTTTTTCTAGTGTGCTTTGATGAAAGTAGTTGTGACATTCGTTGTAATTGTTGATTATTTGAGTTTAGAGAATTTTATGTCGACATGCAATTGTTGTGTTGCTTCATAAGGATATTCATCAAGTTCCTGAAAAGTACATTTTAAGGCGGTGGAGGAAAAATTATACAGATGTCACACCAAAGTTCGCATAAGTTATAACAGTTGGAGACACGGATGCTGAAGGACAACGTTTTGATCAATTGTGTAATGCATTTTCTGTGGTAGCAATTTGGCATCAAGCAATGACAATGCCTATAATAAGGTGATGCAAATGATTAGTGACATGAAGAAGGATTTGGAGTTGACTGAAAAGGTCGCAAATTGTATAACAAACTGTGAAAGCTTTCCATGTATTCAAAAGAGGGGAGTAGTATTATTCTGACTCCACAGTCTATTCGTAGCAAAGGTCGACCTCCAATAAAAAGAATGCAATCAAAGTTTGAACAAATTGTTCGTAAAGCTAAAAAGAAGAAATTGCGAAACCAAGTGAGTGTTATAGCAACTTTTTTAGCATTCAAACTGTGTTTAAATAATTTTATGTATCATTTTGTCAATAAGTGTATTAGCCTCGATATGTGGTTCATATTATAGTACTCATTATCAAAGTTTATGTTCAGTAACAATTAGTCTTTTTAAATTACCAACTATAATTGGCCTCATGATTTATAAATTTAATTTGATTGAAGGTCTGGAGTTCCCAACAATCAACAGAAGCAATTGACATTGGTGCATTAGCGATTAACGTCCAAGGAGGTGAAGCTAGAGGTCATGTATTAAGTCAGGTTATAAGTGTGCTTGAATTGTCCCTTTTTTTGGAATTAAAGTGAGATGATGGAGTAGTGTAATATATTGGTTGTGGTTTGGACTGTTTAAATTTTTTAAACAGTTTCATTGTTCCTTGTAGCTAGAAAATTAATGTTACTCATTTTAGCTTGTTTTGATAGTGTGTGGTAAACTTCACTAAACATGTCGTGACATTTCTAGGGTTACACGGAGGTGTCAATTAGTTCCAGGCCAGCTCCTATAGATGCAGATTAATGATTGACGTCTGGTGTTAGATTAGTGCAGGTAATGAAGTATACTGAAAAATGGTTGTTCTGTTTTTCTATGTAAGGGTTGTATATTCTTTGTTGATTTTGGATCTTCATGTGTTGTTTTGTCCCTTGGGCATGCCCAACAGTCTTGGTTCTTGCTTTTGTTACACTGTTTTGGGTTGGACATTGTACCTTGACTTGGTTATACCTTATATATTTCTTATGCATTGTGAAATAGCATTTTGTTAGCATTTTAGTCAAAGAGCTGGTTTTTATGGCGTTTGAAGATTCTGAATGCTTTTTATAGTTTCTGCAGTGTTTTGTTCGCTGGGAGTGATGTTGGGGCTTGTTGGAGTTTCAGCACTTGAATCCTGCATTTTTTGTGTGCTTGTACAGAGGTCTGGTATTGGACATTGTTAGGGGAATGCAAATTTGTATGGAGCAATATTTTGCTTGTTTCTTATAAATCTTTTGTGTATAACATTATAAGAATTGTACATCCTTGACTATTCGTCCTATTTTAATGTATGTTGTGTACTCTGATTTTTTGTAATGCAACCCATACAAGAACAAAGTTTAGAGTTTTGTTCTGTACAAGTTTTATATAATTTACTTCAATATATTTTCTTTTAATTTAATGCAACATTGAGCATAGCATCCATTCCATAAAACAAAGCAATTGTGATTAAACAGACACCAAATAAATCATATTTCCTATTGAATGCATCACATTAAATCATAAATTATGTCGTCTATGTAACATCAAACTCTGTCAACAATAACAAATAACAATAGTCTCCTTTACAATGAAATGATTTGCTGCTCTTGGGTTGATTTGCTGCTGCTGCTGCTGCTGGGGCCTTTTTGTGCTGTTGGTGTCTTTTTGCTACTGTTGGGGCTGCTGTCCCTGGGGCTGTTTTGCTGCTGCTGGGATTTTTCTTTGTTGTTGCTCGGGGTGATTTTGTTGCTGCTGTTGGGGTTTTGGTTACTGCTCCTTGGTTGATTTCTCACTGCTGCTGTTGGTTTTTTGGCTGTTGCTGCCCTCTGGGGCTGTTTTGTTGCTACTAAGGGTAATTTCGCTGCTACTGTTGATGTCACATGGCCACAGATCAAATATGCATCACGTAAAGGTACGATAAAGTTAAGTTGCTAACATGGAAGCAACACAGGGCTGCACATCAGAACAAAGACAGAAAATGTTAAACAAATAATTGCATGCTGATGTGTGAGCACTCCAGAAGCAACAAAGGCTCCAACAAAAATACAATAATTAACAGACAACAAGAAGTAATAAACATATTGAAACGAAATAGTAAAAAGTTCTGTTGGAAAATGGAGAATGAAATTGAACCATGTGAGGATTCAAACCCTCCACAACTAAAGAGAAAGAATAAGTATATCCTCTCTATCTATCTCTTGCTTTGACATTCACATAGAATGTGTGTGTGTGTGTGTGTGTGTATAAACACATAATTGACAATAAAAGCAACCTTCAGCTGTTCCCAAATACAAAGCATCAAAGTGTGTTTTCATGTTCTCGCCTAAGTTCAAATTCCCATGGGAAATAATACAAATTATTGACTTAGACAATATGGTCTCAGTATGTCTAGTAAAACCATATGTAAGATGAAAGAGAAACAATAAGTCAATTGGAACTGGATTTTAGTCTTTATAAAAAAGTTCCCAAGAGAACCGCACCATCTTGCAAATGGACCTGTTGCTTCATTGTTTGCAAGCGCAGTTTCAATTCACTGTTCTCTGCAGTCAGGCCATTTGTATCTCTTTGCTCACAAGATGAACATTTACATCAATTAATTTCATTGCTGGCGAAATACATTCAACAGAAACTCAAAACGGAGAAAGCTCATAACAAAAAAGATAAGTCATGACATCCATACCACAGAAAACCAATATTAATTGATTTCATTGCTGGCCATTAATGTGTCTGCATTAACACAAATTAACTGCACAGAATTGAAGCTCTTAATTTATTCAACCGGAATATTAAAAAAAGAAAAATTACAAACCTGAAGACAAATAATTGAAGATCTTTCACACAACAACCAGTCCAATATTCTTTAACAGCTTCTACAACCTAAGCACAATCAAAATCAACATCATCATTTCCTCTTCACCGAATATCAATTAATACCATAATTACAATACAAAAACTAGATATGTCTACTCCTCACATAAGCATTAGCACAAACAATTAGCATGTAATCAAAATCCACTACTAAAATACACAAAAACTTGACATCATCTACCCTTCATTCAAACATTAACACAAACATTTAACATCCAACCATTAACACAAACATTTAAAGTGTCATTCATGACAGCTTCTACAACTAAAGCCGCGGGCACGACCATTGAAACCAACAAGAAAGGAAGAAAAGAACAAGAAAGTAAACTGAAAGCCTCATAGGGCTCATCCAAGAACAACAACAGTCTAGAGGCTCTAACTTCACCAACAACAGTCTAGAGTAGCTTGGTTTAATAGTCTTCCCTATAAATGGAGATGAAAAGAAATAGAAACAAACCAAGCAAACAGGCATACATATTGAATATAAGTGTGTAAAGAGAGTTAACGAAACATGCTCTGTTGAATAAAAAAGCTCCATTCCTTTGCAGGTGCCGAGCGACTGGGCGAGGATGAAGGGACAGAAACTATGGGATGGGAAAAAGATAACTGGGGTCCTGTAGTTGGGTAATCTTCTGCTATTGGTAATGGCCGATCAGGACGAAGGAGGTACAGCCTTGAAGCATTTGTTCCCGGGCTTTAATGCGTGTCCTTCTCCTATCCTAGCAAAGAGCAGTAATGCCCTATCTATTCTAGCAAACCAAGAGAGACCCAAGCATCAAGAACAAGAGGGGATGTTGTCGATTCCAAAACTTGCGAAAAATAGGGTGTTTACTCTCTGTTTGGGTTCCCTCCAATTGTCAGTTTAGGGCTTAAAATAATTTTTTTTTCTTTTTAAATTTGAAGGGGAGAAACATGGCTGCGGAGTGATGTGGGAATGATATGGTATCTGCCAGATAAGGGAGTAAGAGAAGCGAGTAAAAGAAGTGAGTAAAGGTAGCGTTTCTCTAATAAAAAACCCATTTCTTCCGCCAAAAATGCATTCTCGCCCAAATCTCTTCCACCCAAATCTTTTGGGGAGTTTATTAAATAGACATTTGAAGTTTACATTTAATTAAAAGGCTATCAAGTTTTAAAGTGTTAACTAAATAGCCATATTATTGATTAAGGGTAATTAGTGCTTAATTAGGATTAATACTATATTATTGATTAAGGGTAATTAGTGCTTAATTAGGATTAATGAAGTATTATGTAATCTTTTCAAAATTATACTATATTCCCACAAAACCGAAATTGTTGCAAACAAACCCAAACACCTTCTTCTTCCTCCCGCCATTAACACATCTCTACCTCTGCATCTTCTTCTCTTCTTCTTAGCTTTGTCTACATCTTCTTCTTCCTCTGCATCTTCTTCTTCTTCCTCCTTCCTATACATCTTCTTCTTCCTCATTCCTCTATATCTTCTTGTTCCTCCGCCAATAACACTTTCTTCTTCCTCCACCATTAACATCTTCTCCGGCAAAGATCCCCCTCCTCCTCCTCCTGACATTTCGTCTAAGTATGTGTATCTCCTTTTTACGTTTTATATTTAGATTTACAAAGATTTAATAATGGATGGGATTTGGGTTATGATTTTGATTTAGTTGTTTAGGTTGTTGGGTTCTTGTGTTTGATGTAATGCAAGTTGAAAGCGAGTGAAATGTTGTTGAAAATTTGTTCTGGGTATTTATTCTGGGTATGATGGGTCGATTGGTAGGTGAGTGACTGAAAATGTGTTCTGGGTACGAGGATCGCCTAAGCGATCTGGTGTAGCGCTTAAGCGATCTGTAGGTCTAGTAATGTAGCAGATAGACGCTTAAGCGATCAGGTATGTGGCATAAGATCGCTTAAGCGATCTGGTTAAAGTCTATTGTATTGGAGCAGATCGCTTAAGCGATTAGTAAATGGCATAAAATCGCGTAAGCGCTCATGGTTATTATACTGGATCGCTAAGCGATCAAGTGTTATTGTTAAGAGATCCAGTATAAATAAACCATGATCGCTTAAGGATACATCAGACCAAATATGCGAATGTGTGCAGATTCTTTTAAAATATTTGAACATTAGTACAGCATTAAGAATATGTTTTTCTTGCATTACAAGTGTTGGCTATTATTAACATGGGACAAGTTGTTGGGGTGGAATATTTGGTGAGTGGGTGGAGGAAGAAAGAAGTAGGTGGAAGTGATTGGGAAGAGTAAAGAAGTATCCAATGTGTGAGCACAGAGGTAGTTTGATAAGTTGATTGATGAAATAATTAGAAGAGGTTATTTGAGTTGCTCGCGTAGTGATATAGTTGTGAAGTATGTTTTAAGCCAAAGCTCCTGAACAGGTATAAGGTACCTCCTGCTATATTAAAGTCGGATGAAAGTGTGAATAGTTATATATGATTGATATGGGATAATGTTCGAGGCCGATTTTAGGGTTTTCTTATGTAGAAAAACCGTTGGAAGTTGGTTCCAAGGAAGGTGGTGATAACGGATGTAGGCGGAGATGCCTGGTTTTAATTTGAACTAGAGGCCATTGATTTGTTAGCTGAAAAATCAGAGTAGACGTGTGAATTAGGTGGTGAGGGGACATTATAGAAGAGGTGGGAGGGGGGGCAGAATGAAAATGTTGAGGAGGAGGGACCCCGTAGATGTTCCACAGATGTAGAGATTCCTTTAAATACAGATTATGCACGAAGGTGTAGATTGGTGAGGAGAGAACACTATGGTCGTTTATGTAGGTTCAGACGGGGGCAATTGGAGGTAGTAGTGAATACGCTATGTCTTTACGGATGGATCGGAGTTGCGCATAAGTAGAGATTTATTGACAACAAAGGAGGAAGTGGTGAGGAAGCTAAAAATTGTTGCGTGTGAAAGGTAATTTTGAGTTCATCACCAAAAAGTCAAATCATGGCTTGTGACGGTTGCATGTGTGACGAAAGTGCAAGTGGCGGGTTTATTGTAGAAGTGGTGTTGGAGTCGGAAAAGTGTATTATTAGCACATATACCGTGAGCACACATGTGGTTTGGGACATATTTCAGGTGAGCATCGACAAGTATCGCTGATTTATTGGGACAATTGTTCAAAAGTCGGTTAGTCAAAGGGAAATGTCCATTCTCCTAAAGACATTCGAGGACTTGTGCGCACAGAGTTAGGGATTGCTGTAGGATTGGAAATGCTGGAAAGGGAGACAACATGCACAAGATTTTTGAGGGGCACGACCGGAGCACGGGTACGAGTATTAGAAGCGACACCGTTTAGCTTGAGTGACAAACCAAGGTAGCAAGGACGCTTTGAAAGTGGGACAGGAATATGATGTTTATCATTTTTTTGTTGATTATGGTTCTGCTATAAGGGGTTTTGTAAACATGAGAAAGGTGTTGGTTGTTGATGGTTGCTTTCTGACGGGGAAAGTATGAAGGTACATATTGTGGCCACTGATATCGGACAGCGAGAATCACACATACCGATGGCATGTGTGGTTGACTCTGAGAATGACAGTCATGGACTTGGTTTTTTCAGCAGTTACGTACGATAGTGTCTGACAGTGACGAGTTGTGCATAATATCGATAGGCACAACTCTAATAAAGAAGTGGATTGCCACTATTTACCGTCAAGCACATACGGATTTTGTATGAGGCACCTTGGTGAGAACATAAAACAAAAGTTTAAGTGTGCTGGCCTCCTTCAGAATACTACATGGCGCAAAGCTTATCGGGTTGATGAGTTCGAGGAGCACTTCCAAACAAATCCGAATCAAGGATGTGTAGAGTGCTAAGTATCTTGAGCATGAGTTGTTTCGAGAGATGAAGTAGAGCTTACTTTCCTGGAAGAAGGTTTGAGTCCTGACCACGAACATAGCTGAGTCCATAAATTCGAAGTTGTTAATAGAAAGAGAGTTTCCAATAGTTGCACTTTTTGATGCAATTCAGAGGACATTGTCGCGGTGGTCATGAGCGTCTACACATCAGATAATTTTACTACAACCCTTGTTCCATCAGCTGAAAATATTGCTAGCAACATACGGGAACTGTCAAATGCACTGTTTGCCTATCCTCTTAATCTCAAGAGTTTACTGTGCGCGGATTGGTCCGGATGCCCTATAACCTGTTACAAAAACTTGTAGCTGTAAAGTGCTTGACATCACGTTTACCTTGTCCCATGCACTAGCAGCACTGAAACACCACACGAAGCCGGATTTTGGTTCAGAAATTTGACATGGAACTTTGCTCCCCTTTCTATATGACAGACACTACAGGCTAGCATATTCTAAACGATATACTGGTGCCTCCAGAAGAAGCAGTGGGTAGTGCTGCAGAGGTGGCTGACATTATCCTCCACCGCCATTCAAGAAGACACCAAAGGGGAGAAAAGGGTTAAGCGTATTTCATCAGCCTTGAGGTCCCCGGAAGATGATAAGTGCTCAATTTGCAAGCAACCTGGCCACAAGAGAAGCACGTTGCCAGAAGTAATTAGGTATCGAAGAAGGGATGAAATTCAGGGAGTTGCGAAGGGCAATCGTGATGAGTTATGTGTTTCAATTTTGATGTTTTAAATTTATTGTTACCTTTAATAAATTATCCTTTATATTGTGTATTCTTATTACCTGGTCTAAATATTTGTTGGTGATTTTAGTTTGGAATTACGATTGTCAAATTGAGGAAAAAGTATGGAATAATACGTGTTGGTAATTTTAGTTGTCAAAATTCAGGAGAAAGGTTGCAAAAGTATATATTGCCCATGACGCTAAGCGACTAAGTGTATCGCTTAAGCCGACAAAGTGTTTTCGTATAACAGGCTCGCTTAAGCGATACACAGATCGCTTAAGCGATCGTGCACCTGGACTAATTGATTCTGCCCAGGTGCATGATCGCTTAAGTGACCACGATCGCTAATCGACATGGGAAAAAGACAAGATTCGTGTAAGCGATATCACGGATCACTTAAGCGATCATGCCACTGGGAGATGGCTTATGCCAATCACATGATCGCTTAAGGCTCCATGGTATCGCTTAAGTGATTCTTGTGCAATTATTTTAAAATTTAACAGATAACACCCCACATACACCAGGTGCCAGATTTCTGGCCACGGAGCGGAATCTTACCGGGAAAGGGCGTTATGATGCCCAGTGGTCGGATCTGGCCGGTAGGGCCTCTAATGGCCTTTTCCGGCCAGATCGACCACAGGATGTGGATGGAAAAAGGCCAAACGATCCGTCAGACTGGCCGTAGACGAACGAAAAAGGTCCAGATCTTGCCGTCTGCGACAGCCAAATTATGGCCGTCGTGTCGGTCAAACGATGGCCACATTTGGCCGTCGTTGACAGTCAAATCGGACATTTCATGAAAGTCCATGACGCAAGATGTGGCCTTTTCCAGCCACATCCACGGTTGGATCTGGCCGGAAAAAAGGTCACAACTGGCCATTACCGGCCATTTTCGATCGTTTTGTTGCTGTCGCGGTACGCGAATCTGGGAAGTTGGGTGTGTGGGGGTGTTTTGTTAATTTTTAAACTTTTTCTTACGTATTAATGAAAAAATTCACTTAATGGTGTCGAAAATTAATTAAAAATATACTAATTTCCTAATAATTAAGCAAACAAATATAAAAATATAATGAATGAATCGTAAACCCCATATGTTTAGCATAGCCGTAAATAGGTGCACTGAACGAATCGTAAACCCTATAGGTTTCCTACTGACGTGGAAAAGAACTATATGTTTAAATAAATGTAATAACGGAACAGGTGCTCTGAACGAATTGTAAACCCATAGGTTCTAACTGAGCTGTAAAAAAACTATAGTTTATATAAATGTAATAACGGAACAGGTTCTCTGAACGAATCGTAAACCCTATAGGTTATACTGACGTGTAAAAGAACTATATGTTTAAATAAAGTAATAACGGAACAGGTGCTCGTAACGAATCGTAAAACATAAGGTTCATACTGACGTTGTAAACGAACTATATGTTTAATATAAATGGAATAACGGAACAGGTGCTCTGAACGAACGTAAACCCTATAGGTTTCATACCGACGTGTAAAAGAACTATATGTTTATATAATGTATAACGGACAGGTGCTCTGACGAATCGTAACCCATAGGTTTCATAATGAAGTGTAAAAGAACTATATGTTTAATATAAATGTAATAACGGAACAGGTGCTTGAACGAATCGTAAACCCTATAGGTTTCATAATGACGTGTAAAAGAACTATATGTTAATATAAATGTAATAACGGAACAGGTGCTCTGACCGATAGTAACCCTAATAGGTTGTAATACTAACGTGTAAAAGAACTATATGTTTACATATAACAGGTATAACGGAACAGGTGCACTAAACGAATCGCTTAAGCGATCTTTTCTGAGGCAGAATGACAACTGCCAGACTATGATCGCTTAAGCGACCCATTTATATCGCTTAAGCGATTCTTCCTAAAGACACATGGTCGCTTAAGCGATCTTCCGAGGCAGAATGACATCTGCCCAGACTATGATGCCTAAGGGGTGCCCTTAAGTATCGCTTAAACGATTCTTTCTAAAATGACATCTGCCAGACCTTGGTTCTTAAGCGATTTAAGATCGCTTAAGCGATCGTTTCTCGGAAAAAGTCTTGGTCGTTTAAGAGAGATATGTGGACAAACAAAAATATCTTATATGGACACACCATACATGAGAAATTAAACTGCTGATGAATTATGTTATATGGACACAACAAATTATCCCAATATCATCTCCAATTCTTTACAATGATGCACACCATACATAGTAAATTATTTACAATTTCCTAACACGCTTTAATTTAGTTTTGATGCCAGAGGTTAGAATCCACAGTGAATGGTATCGGGCAGTCCATGCTGAAAAGATGCCCACGACATCATTCTCCGATGCTTTCTGGCTCTGCACTAGCATCCAACAAATTCAACGATGAACTACAAGGGCAGGCTAATATGGGGCCTCGGTTGACTTTTCTGGGGAGTGACCATTCCACCTTAGTGACTACAGTTGTAAAACAACATAATATGAAAAGGCATGAATTAGAAAATAGCCAAGCCAATGAAGAAACAAATTAAATAAGCAGTTCTGACAAAGTACACATCAAAAAACCATGAAAATGAACATGTAACACCATTATGATATGATAATAGGTATCATAAGTTTAATTGAGAATATAAAAGGAAAATATACGAAGGGGGGAAAAGAACAAGAACTTACAAGTCAAAAAAAAAACAGTGTCGGCACAATGAAGTTATATGGTTTCAGAATAAATACAATCAACTCAAAAAACCCAAGTATGAACATCAACATCACATAAACTACAAAATTCAGCGTCCAACTTTCATACCCTGATTGGGTGCTGGCAATCAACGGATCCATCTGCCCATGGAAGCAGCGACAGCTCAGCGTCCGACAGTCGTCTCATTGTTTCGCGTTCAAGTTGTCCATCGGGCTGTTGGTCACTGCGAACTGAATAAATTCAGGGCAATGCCCCACATTCAGCGCTACACCAGAAGAGACAGAAGACATTGCATTATAATAAAATATAGAACTATTGTATTATGTAAGTAGTTTTAAACAAAATTTACTGACTCATTTATTGGGCAGGTAGAGCGGCTGAATTGGCCACTTTCGGTTAGTACCTGATCACCCAAGTGCCCAAACAGCCCGCCGTACGCAACAGCCGCGGGAACAACCTGGACAGTGGCTTCAAACTCGACCTCCAACTGCTTGTCTTGACAATGGTTGGGTTTGCAGTCAAAGGATCTTCAGCAACCCCTCCTCTAAGATGCGCACACGACTGCTATCCAGTGCATGTATTGACGAGGATTGATGCCAGTACACTCTTTTAACAAAGGCCTAATGTGGCATATTTGGGCCGATCCCCCCTACGTATTGCAAATCCTGTCATCAACCGGAAATCATCAGGGATGCAGTCAAAATGTTGTGCGGCCAATCGTTTTCGCTTCGGTCCTTTCGCTAACCACCAAGCAACGGCATTTTTATAAAGTGCGATATGCCGAAAACAAGCGTTTGCCCAAACGCCACATCGGTGATAGCCACAATCGGGATACAACAAATCACCATCACTAGTCTGTGGAGCCTCATCAGTGCCAATATCTCATCGCGTGCTGCAAAAATAAAAACAACAAGATAAGTATGGAAAACACAGGCAAAATAAGGAAAATTAAGGTGAAAATAACTATCACCGAGTCATCAAGCCACGTCCCCATCGTCAACAACCTTCTGAACCATTCCCCGGGAGAATCCCCTGTCTTACACTTTATGGCCTCACTTCCTGATCATTGTAATGGCATAAAAGAGTTTTTTTTTTCCTCTATAGCCTATACAAATCCGACATTTGAGTCCAATTTCCCTTCCCACTATCCCCTTCCTCATTTTACATCCCCGCCTTTTCTTCGCCTCCCACCTCCCCCTCCTCCATATCACCGCCCCATTCCACCACCAACTCTCAACCTCTCATTTGGTTGTTCCTCATATTGTTTCTTCATTTTCTTCTTCTACCTGGTCATACCATGTAAGGCGATTTCAAAAACTTGCCTTTGGCTCTCTCCTTTCAAGCCAGTTTGCACTTCAACCGCCTTTAATTATCCCAACAATTCCTCCTCCATTGTAAAACTTCGCCCTCCATTGTTACCTACTCTTCTCTCCCGCTTATCCCACTTGATCCTCTCCACCTTTTTCAATTTTTTCTTCATCATTGGTCAAAACCTTGCATAAACGGCTTTGGCTAAACTCTCAAACAGGCCGTTTTATGAGGTCAACAACCTCATTCTCCCCCGATGTCGTCGCAAAGACGTTACTTGTTGTACCGGTTTGCGCGAGCATACAGAACTTTCTCCCTCTTCTCCTCCTCCCTCCGGCCCCCCGAAGCTTCATTATCCTCCATCAATGACATTGTCCCAAGCATGCCCTGCCATGCCATCACATGTTGGAACCCCTTTTAGGTCCAGCATCAGGCGGTCTATCTGTTCATCCCTTTCATCCTCCATTGCTCTGGAAAGATGTGCACTAGTCTCTTTCCGCTTCATTCCCAAATAGCGGTCAGAAAGGGACGGACGACTCCCTGTAATAGACATAAAAATCACATCAGATTGAAGGCAAAATAAAAAGCAACTGCATATTCAAAGCTTAATCCTTCAATCTACCCCATCTACTTGAATCTCAATCTCAATTGGCGCATATCCCATGGTTCCAGCTCCAGCATGCCACCCAAATCCTAGGAAATTGCTGTTGCACAATCCAATTGTTTGCTCCTCCCCCCACCTTAGCGAAGAACAGTGGATTGCCTCGTAACATCCAAGCCTACATTGTAAAAAAACATGTCCCATGTTCATTATTCAAACAAATATTATAACAAAGTATAACAGAGAGTCATTAATATTACTACAATGCCCATGGGAAACCAAACAAATTATACGTGCTGGTTTAGCCCTTCCTGCCCCATTCGGCAGTTTTAACAGCCATGTCTGGTGTTTTTCAGGCTCCTTGTGGTTCGCTCAAATGATATCCGTCCCCACAGATAGAAGAATTAAAGAACTCCAAGTCGCTGTCAACAAAACCAACCCATCTTGTCTCAACAATGTTGTTGAGCACCACACCAATAAGATAGAATGTAAACAATATCAAGCACACTTTATCTTCTCGCCATCAACTAAACCGAACTGTATCTAGCCTCTTCGCTAAACTTGTCTTGTACATAGACTTTGCCCCTTTCAAACTCTATACAAAACTTATGGCTACCACACTCGTCCTTATTGCGTCTGCCTCCGCCTTAGTTGGCACTTCCCTCATCCTAAGCCTGTCACCAACGCCAAATTAAACCTCCTATACCAAAACCGTAGTGGCTTTCCCTCCACCGCAGACCCACATTGTCATTTTTTTTGTTGGCTTTTAACTGAGTGCATCAAACATGTAATGCACTCCACTGCCCCCAAAATGACTTTTTCCACTGTTTCCGATTCTTAAAAAACTGACGAAACAAGTGCGACCAAAATCTCTTTCACCATGGCCTCACTTCAGCTAAAATGGCCCTTTATTCTGTCAAAACCTCCCAGCTCAACCCAACGCCACCTTGCAGGGAAGGAGGGTACTTTACTCACTATAGGCTACCAACCGTACTCTCTACGTTTACGCATCCGCACAATCTACACAATCGATATAAATAAAAGGTCAGCAACACAACTAACCAAAACACTAGTCTTTAAGATCTCCAGATAGCTTATAGAGTCTTTATTCTCTGCCCATGCAAGACGCTGTAAGCAACCAGAGTTAACTGGAATCTCTTAAGCGATACAACAGTATGCTTATTATATCTATGATTATGCACAGACCTAAGATCGCTTAACGATCAGAGTAAAAAACCTCTGATTGCTTAAGCGATCTTAGGTGGAAGAATCATCTGCCCAGATCCAGACGTTAAGCGTCCTTTTTATCGCTTACGCGATGCAGACTGCGATCACGAGTAAACAGAATAATGCTTAAGGTGGGATACAATATATCGCTTAAGCGAAAGTACAAAGCCATTCCCAAATTCACGTCACGCTACTCGTCGTCCTCCTCCTGTCGCCTGGATCCTCGACGACTCCTCCTGGCCTGATTTCTCGCCTGAACCCTCGCTCGACCCGGGTTTGCTGGTCTTCCCTCTGTTTTGTGCCGCGACGTCTCTCTGCTGGGGACCACCTGTCACTGGCGATGACCCCAGAGCAGCCATCGAAACGACTTGCGCCACGCAATCTCGGATTCAAAGTCGGTGTTGGCTTCCCTCTCATTGTCATTGTCGTCAGGTTTTTGGATTGAATTGGTGTATCAAAGTTTGCAGTTTCGATCGAAATGTTGACGTATCGGCCGAAATGCACAGACTTTCATTTATGGGTTAAGAATACATCGATTTTAGGGTTAATAAATCGATCGAAATCACGACTATATCGCCCAAAAATCGCGCTGTATTCGGTTTAAGGTTCAGAAATTGATTTAGGTGTGCAAATTTGCAGGTTGTTCGATTGGAAAAAAATCGCGTCTCCCCTGTCGTTCAAGAAATCGCTTTTGAACTAATGAAAATTTCGATTAGCGAGGGTGATAGTATGATGGTGGCTTATTTTACGAAATTTCAAATTTTAAAAACGTTTCATTATTTCTGATTCGAACCCACATTGTTTTTAATCTTTTTATTTTAACCTTTTTTCGGTGTTTAATAATCCTTAATTATGCCACGTCATCTTCTCTAAATTAAAAAAAAATGGAGAACAGTTTCAAGGCCTTTTTAAAATCGAAACTTGGGATGACTGCAACTAAATTTTCTCCAAATCTTTACACTCAGTCGATCCCGTAAACCCTATTCTTTCTTTGTCTTCTGCAACCTGGCATTATCCACTTGTTTCTTCAGTTCCCGATAGCACCATAAATTGTCAAGTCGTTCTTCTTCGCCACCTCCGCCGCCGCAAACCATCACCTGAGGTATTTCCTTTTTAATTCATTCAAATAGCTCTTTCAAGCCTATTAATTGTGTAACTCTTTTTGTTTTTTTTTTCTTATTTATTTATTTTATTTATACGTTATCAGCCAGCCATTGGCTGCTGTGTTTTTTGCGATTGGTTTATTGAGTTTGATTTGTGTGTTTAGGTTGATGGTTGGTCATTTTTTTTTCGGTGTGAGTGTGTGTGGTTGTTGAGTGGTGAGTGGCTTGATTTGAGAGTGGTTCCAAGGGGAGGCCAGCTGCTGGTCGCCGTGACTTTGGGCTATTGGGTGACTTCTGGTGTGAGTTTTGTGTGGGTTGTTGAGTGGTGTTGGCTTGGATTTGGGAGTGGTTCCAAGTGGAGGCCAGCTGCTGGTCAGCCGTGCCTTTGGCTATTGGGTGACTTCTGCTGTGAGTTTTTGTGGGTTGTTGAGTGGTGTTGCTTGGATTGGGAGTGGTTCCAAGTGGGAGGCCAATGCTGGTCAGCCGTGGACTTTGGGGCTGGGTGTTGGTGATTGATTGGGTGCGTGTTGTTTGCGAAGTTGATTGCTTTTCCACTTAACTTGCTCAGGCTGCTTCTAAGTTCGGTTTTGGGTTGCTTTTGGTGGTTTCTTTTTGTGATTATTGCTGCTGGCTGATGTTGTTTTCTTATTTTTGGGGTTTTTTGTTGGCTGCTGTGCTTGTTGTGAAAGAGCGTTCTGTTTTCTTAACAAAACATTGCTCTTCTCATTCATCTTATTACATTTTGAATTCCCAAACAGAAACAATATATTATATACCAAATTACACTTTGCAGCTATTGATTTTGAGATGAAATTGTTTCAATTCAAGCCATGGTCCATGGATTGGTCATTATATATTATGTCTTGGATTCGTTCTTTATTAAGATTCTGCATGATATTAATGTTTCAGATTTGTTCTTGACAGGATTTAGCATGGCTAATTGAAATTGATATATGTTCTTAATGAAGTTTATTTTTACCCTTCTGGGTCCTTCATGATGTGCAAAATGAACACTATGGGTTTGAGAAATTCGATAAGATTCAGAATCGTTTTAAATAAATTTATAACTTGCTGAAAATCAAAATGATAAATTCAAAATCTTACCATTCTTCTAAGAGAAAATATTGAAAATTTACCTAAAATTAGAAGCACCTTCTAAAATGACAGCAGCATAAAATTCAGAAAGATTAAGTGGCTCATCTACTATAACAGCAGCATTATGAATGACAACAAACAATGTAAACTTATTCGTATGCCTGCTCTTTATCCTGTTCCTGAAAAATTTGTAATTGTTTCCTTGGACTCCAAAGATATTTATGACTTTTTACACTTCATGGCTCTTTGATTTCAGCTTGGTGTTCAAGGTTTCTTGTTTGTGATTTGCAGGCGGAACTTCTTCGGTATCTGAGAGAACCAAGACAGGAGGCTTCATCATCGGCCCCGTAGAGAGTAGTTATTTCTAGAAAGGTCATTAATGATACTAGGTGTTGTTTTGATGTACATAGGGATGTCTTTTATGATGGTTTTACGGTGTGGTGAGAAATGTGGTGGAGATATCATTTGCTTGACAAACAGTTGCTTTCCATAATTTTCCCTGGACTGTAGTTCCTGTTTATCTTATTAATAATGTTGTATAAAAGATGATTAATGCTAGAAGGTAAATTATGCCACATCATGGAAATACACTTGGACATGATGTTTTTATGTATTAAACTGCATTCTGTAAATTCTATCATACTAATATTGGGTAACTTTTGGAAAGTTGTTGATTGGAGACTTTACAGTACTATTAAGAAATTTGGAACATCTTTCTTACTTATTAGTATTTCATGCAAGTTGACATCCCATTAGGTGCAGTTCACTAGTTACAGAGAGATTTTGGTTACTGGCTTCAGGTTGAGAGATCCTTTGTTTAAGCCAGTTGAGTCAGGATTTTGAGATACCTGGGTGGAATTATGTTTTGAGGTTTGCTGGTTATAGAGGAACTTTGATGTTTTCATCTTTGAAGAAAGTAAATACCATTTTTGGATTTGTTAGAAACTGAAGTAAAGTATATATCTATATATGCCAGAGTGCTTATGGCATATGCATTGTTGAGTATGGTTGTTAGAAATTGAGTTAGTGATTTCTGATTTCTGGATTCATGAAGTTCTGTTTGTTTTACTTGCATTTAGTTTGTGGCAGGGATTTGTTTGAGTGTTGATTGTTAATCTGGTGTGAAGCTGAATATAATATACTGTCTTCATGTGAAATTTTGTTTCGTTTTGTTTTGGGCTGATTAACTCTTGCTGGGTGATTATTCTATTGCTTCTTTGTGGTTTTGTGTTGAGTACTTATCAAATTTGTTAATAGATTTCTTTTGCAGATTTTTTTTTTTTTTTCTTTTTGGTTTATTAATTTTGCTTTTTTAGGTGCTCTTTCTTATTCTGTTGTGACAGGTGCTACATTTAATTTAGACGTTCTTTTACTGTATCTACTTATGAAGATTACAGCATTGAAAGTGAAGAGATTATATGCCTTTTTCTATCGTTGTGAAATGTAAGTGGCGGCGTATGTCTTAAAGATTGACTCAGAGAATTCTTTCGCCATTCTGTTGACCGAATAGGTGTTCTGGTTTTGGTTTTAGTTTTGCTTTTATTTGGATAGAAGTTGTCGTCAATGTTTTCAATTAATATTTATTCAATTTTTAGTTTTATTGGTTTGTTTTGGGCTGATTACTCTTCGTGGGTGATTATTCTATTGTTTCTTGGTTGATTTGTGTTGGGTGCTTATGCAATTTTGTTAAAGGTTTATTGGGTTCTTGTGATTGATCTAAAGACTTAACTGTGTATATCTTGATTCTTTGAGGGATATTGGGTAGATTTACGGAAGTAATGCAAAGTTAGTAGTTCTAATCAGTCATTTTTAATAGTCTATTAATATCAAATTACTGTGTTTTAATTTCATAAGTTGTTTTAAACTTTCACAATAGTATCTTAATCCATACTGCCATAAGGTTAAAAAAATGGCTAATATCTCATGGCAAAAAGTATTGGTACGTATAATGTTATTATCATAGCAATTAATTTTCAGTTATAATATTGTTTTACCTTTGAATATAATGCTTACTTCGAATTAATTTTGTGTAAGGACTCATTACAATCGGAAAGCATTGAATGGGGTTTATATAATAAATACTAAATATGAATGATATATATGCTTATGATATTTGTTAGTCTTATTGTGTTATTTTTATGTTTATGGAGAAAAAATATACAAAGATGTGAAGGTTGGGGAAGTTAGAGGAAAATGGGCGTGTAGTATCAAACTTTTTAATTATTGTTGTTTCAATTAGGTGAGGCCAATGAAGATAAAAACTATATTCAAACTTTTCATTATTGAATTGATTACTTTTTATTGTTGTTTATGCAATATTTATAAAATTTATATTTTGTTTCAATTTTGTTTAACTCAGAGCAACAGTAATGTATGTATCATTCATCTAGGTGTGAGCACGGTGGTAGCGGGTAGAACCGGAACTAGAACCGAATCGGAAACCTACTCCGGAACTGGTAATTGTGGCGAAGTGGTAGTTCGATTACCAATTTTTTGGAACCGATACTGTGTGGCTCCGTTCTGTATGTGGAGGAAGCAGAACTGGAACCGGAACGGGAACCGCCGAATTGGTAAAAGGGTACCTGTTTGGAAACCTGTAAGGGGTACCTGGTTGAACGAATTTTTGGAACCTGCTTGGAACCTGTTTGGAACCTATTTCTAACCTTGTTTTGAAACTATTTGGTGAACCTGGACCTATAATGACATATTTTCTGAAATGTGAATAATGGAGTGTGTTCATTATTGTTACATATAAAAAAAATTTAAAATAAGAAAAGTTAACTTTTTAGAATAACTAATTGAAGATAAATATACGAATAAATTAAAACTTATTACAATATAGAAGTATCCATATTATAAAGCTTAATATTATAAACATTATATAAAGTTTTAATTAAATTAAGTGAATAATGTGAATTATGATCCCATTTAAAAGTGTCTTTACATTTTATAATGTTATTAAAAGAATGATTGTTGAATAACATAGTATATTTATGAGTAATAATATATTTAGTTATTTAGTTGCAATTATCAAGTTCTAAGTATAGATCTTATAATAAATAGATAATTATCATATATACATAAATTGATGTAAACATTATAAATTTAATACTAGTTAAATATTCCATACTTAACAATTGATACATTATAGATAGTTAATGATTAATTTTAATTATAATTTTATGAATATTACTAATTGATTTATGTAAATTATATTAGTATTACATAATGGATGTAACTAATTAATTGACTTATAAGTAGAACATTTAGTATATTATTTAATTAAATAATTAGAAAATTTATTAATATAGCATACATTTAGATGTATAGTATAATTACTTAGTCAATTATATACATTTATTATAAACATGAATACAAACGTTAATTAATGAAAATTTAATTATTATATTACATTAAAAATTTATAGGATGTTACTTATAGTTAATTCACTATAAATTTTATAGTAATGATTATATAATATAACCTATACATAGATATTAAATGATTACTTAATGAATTATGAACATTATATTATAAATATACTAATTACTAATGTACCAATAAACATTCAGATATACTTAGTTAAATGAGTATTGAAATTTAATTAATTACAACATGTACATTATAAATTATAGACGATTATGTAATTATTGTAACATCACATTATATTAATGATACTTAAGTAATTACTATATTCTATTCTAAACAAATTAATTATAATATTATATTAAAGACTTATAGTATGAATTAATTCATTGTAACATTCCATTTCATTAATGTAATGATTAGTGATACTACATTAATTTATTACTAATAGATTACGTAATATGATGTAAATTATTTAACATTATTTTTACACATAATATACATAATTATATAATCACTTAATTGAACTAAGTATTACATTAAATTTACTTTATAGATCACTAATATACATTATAATACATAGAAATGTTATTATTCTTATATTCTATTAATTAAAATAACATATAATTATAATTACTTTATATTATACATAATTCACATTTATTAACTTTAATGATTATATACTAATATACTCTGATTACTAATTACAACTATAACATTACCAGTGATAGTAATGATCACTAATTAATTGATAACGTTACTAATTAAATAATTATTTATCTTGATTATGAGTTATAGATTATTTTTAAATATTAGAAAGTTACTAATTTATTACATAACAGTTAGCCACAATACTTAATTAAATGAGTAGAATGAATTATAATTCTATAACATTACTTATAAACATTCATTTAAACATAATTACGCATTACATTATAGTTAAATAAGTACTCAATATAATTTCTAAACCATTATTAATACATTATATTATGATACTACTAATTATAACATTACATAATTAAATGGATATATAATTAGTTATGATTTATAACTACATTATAAATCATATAGTAATTACTATATTATTACATTTTTAATTAAACGATTATAAAATTATATTATTATAACATTACATCCTATTTAGTCTAATATGTGTATATGAATATTAATAATTATAACATTCCATTATAAGTCAATTATAATATTAATTAAATGATTGAAATTTAATTAATTATATATTAATATAGATTTATAGTTTGATTTTAATTCATATAACATCATAATATTATTAGTATGCTCATAATATAAATCTAACATTAGTAATATAATGATGACTTAATTGATTATGACATTATATATAACATGAATTAATTTACTATTTACACAATACTTAATTAAATTATGAGAAATTTTATTATTAAACATTACATTATAATTTATGGATGATTACTTATTAATTATGAACATTTATTATAAATAATATACAATAATTAGATAACGATGTAACAGTTAAATTACTGATTAATATTACATTATATTAAACCTACAACCCAATAGTAATTTGGTTGGTGTGTTATTGTAAACTTTTTAAGGTATTTTTGTCATTTTTTAAACTAATAGGGGGGTAATTATTTTGTACAGGTCCCCGAAAGGACCCGAACTTGCATTTTAGGTCCGGTTCTTTGAATTGAAGAACCTGCACTGTGGGTTCCGATTCCCGGTCTCTTTGTTTGGGGACTTGCATGTGCTTCTGGTTCCCTCGGAAAACATGGAGGGGTACCGGAATACGACTCTAACCCCTAATTCGATCATGGTTCAATGTTTATAATTGTGAATGTGATAATTGTTGAATTAAATATTCTGAAGTATTTTATTGGACTTTCTATAATTTAAAGCGTAGGTAGTGATACAAAAATTGTACTCCATTTAAAAAAAAAATTAACAAAACAGAAATCTTTACAGTGTGTAAGATGTAACAATTGGATAAATTTTTTTTTTTTATAAAAAAAAAATCTTTAAATTTGGCTAATCTTTGATAGTGGGTAACTGTCAGGATTTGAAAAATTCGTTAAATCGTTAGAAGTTATCAAACTATCAAGCGGAAGCTCCAGGAGGTCTTTGACAGTTTCTAAACTGCATTGCCCTTTCTTGACAAAAGCTACAATGATAGTTCAAAAATTAATCAAAAATCCCTTTTTTGATAGGCAAGCCTGTCAAGAAGACTTTTTTTTTGTTCTTTTTTTGGGTCGTGATTTAATATAAGAGGATTTTAGAGAGAACTCTTTTGAGAAAAATTCAATTAATTTTTCTCCCTCTCCATTGTTTTAAAACCTAAATCGGAGAGTAACCCGTTTTGTTGCCCAGGTCACAGATCAATTGGTCCAATCGGTTGGATCGATGACGTCAGGGATAATTTTATTTTTTAAAAATTACATATTAATCTCTTAAATTTTAATATATTACATAAATTTCCCTAAAAAGTTCCAATTAATCCTTAAATTTTTTAGTTATTTCAAAAATGCCCCAAAAAATTATCAATTAATCCCTAAATTTTTGCCATATCTCCAAAACACCCTTATAAAATCACAAATTAACCTTTATAATTTTGAAATATTATAAAAACCCCCTAAGACCTGAATCTGACCAGAGAAGCTATCGAGTCCTAGTAAGACCGGTCCGACCGGCCAGTCTGGTCCGGTTTTTAAAATAGAGTCCCTCGCCCAAATAGTTCACGCCCAAACCCTAGCCACCAAGAGAATTTTATTCTCTTAATTTCTGCCTCCCTTCCTTAAGCTCTAAGATTGGTCTAGCAATTAATCTTAGGATGATCCCGAGCCTACTTTCATGTGGATACCGACAGACTCAATCCTACGCTGGGTTGATAGCTATTACTTGGAGACATCCAAAGAAGGAACCGCCAACGAAGGTATTAAATCGAACCTTGTATGGTTGTATGATTTAATTTATGTTTATTATCATGTTGAAATCATGATCTTGGGTAAAAGGGATCGTGTCATGGCAAGAATTTTTTTTATTATTCCGCGCTTGCCACGACATGGTTCCTTCACTCCGGTGGCTGAATAGAATGTTTGTTAGAGTAGGGTCAGTTTATTAAGAATAATTAGTATATATATCTAAGGACAATTTTGGAGAGATATTAAGTAAATTCTGGAAAAGTGTTAAGGGAGGTCCCTAGCTCCTCGAATTGCTAAGATTCTTCTTGTTTCTATTTTCATTACTGCTTAGGTCTATTTATGGCTCATTAGAACTTGTTTACTCTTTTGTTGATTAATATCAATTCTTGGAATTGCATGTTTCCTATATTTGTGGTGTTGTTTGTGCCTTTTTGGAGTCTTTTGATAGGAGTTCCCATCAAATTAGTATTAGCGCGGGCTAATCACCATTGAGTAGATATCAGCTTGTCTCTAGGAAATTATGTGTACCTAAAACTCCAGCCATACAAATTTAAGTCATTTGCCAGGAAACTAAATGAGAAACTCGGCCCTCGGTTTTATGGCCCTTTTGCGGTGGTTGAAAAAATTGGACAAGTGGCTTATAAGCTGGATCTCCCTCCTATAGCACGCATCCATCTAATCTTCCATGTTTCTCTGCTCAAAAGCAGCCTACACAGCTCAATTCCCATTCAGCCACTATGTCTTTTCCTCACAGAAGACCTAGTGCTCCAAGTCCAACCACAATCATTTTATCAAGCCATATGATGTAATCAACTGTTAGAGTAGGTAACTTAGAGCCAATCAATTATTGTACGATTGACTCTTTGTAATAATGTTTATTAATCAATAAAAGACATTTTCTACTATATCGTCTAAATCAAAATTTTGTGTATTGATATTTTTCTTTAGGATGGTAGAATCGTGACGAGGGTATCAAATGTTTCAAATCTTGATAGTGAGAACCCTATGATCAATATGGTAGTCATTCTAGAAATGTCTATAGCCCCACGGTAAGACTATCATAGTATTGAACAACCTTGTTGAAAGACAGTGATTTATCTCACTTGACAAGGTTGTTTGCCGATAACTTGGTGTAACGCATGGGTGTTTGCTGGAGGCAAGTTCACTGGACAGACCCACTAGAGGATTCCATATGGATGGTAACCCTAGTGTCTATGGAATAAATATTCTAAAGAATGGTGGTGTATGTGATCCTTAGACTTGAGATCACCAGAGCGCTTTGTGCACCGATTGGTGTAGTTTGACACTAGCCCAACGTAGTTGTATTCAGAGCTATCAATACGGTAATGATTGGTTACATTGAAGAGTGTATCAAGACTATGGTGGATCACAAAGGATTTATCACTCTCGGGTACGGAAGAAATTATCTCACTGAGCAATTCAGTAAATGGCAACGACATTGAATCTGTGGCCACAATGGGATTGAGTTGTAGCTCAATCCAATCTTTTTCGGTTATTGGTCCAATAATCGAATATCGAGAGATCAAGGATATCCGAAGTTGGCACTATTTCTGTACCTCGGCTTTGATGAGATAATGTATGATGAAAGGATTGGATTGCACTGTAACCATATCATTGATAGGCAAGCTGTTTCGTTGAATCCAAATCTATAGAGTGGCCATGATGCCTTGCTAGAGGCCAATCTTGGTCTATGTTTAGTGAGACGATTGATTGCGGTCAATCGCGAGACTACTCACTGCCGATATGATAAGGAGCCTTCAGCTCACACACATAGGAAACAAATTAAAGATGAATTGGTGAGAAAGGGTATTTTCGTCATTTATGATGAATGGGTATTTTCGCCATTTATAATGGAAATGATATTTTCATCTTTTGAGATGAAAGGGCATTTTGGTAATCTCACAGTGTAATTAAATTTGCTGAGGTTGTTACATATATTTAATTTCATGTTGAAATTAAAATTAGTGAGATTATGTATTTAAATATTATATATATTATTTAATATTAATATTAGTGAAGATAATAATATATGAAATATGAAATTCATATTTGAATTTAAATATATTATTCAATATTAATATTTGATGATATTAACAAAGATAATTTATGAATATGAAATTTATATTTGAATTCGAATAAGATGTCATGTAGATTATTACCTTGTTTGGTAATGGGGATTTACTATTCTAGTCATACAATAAATTTATTTCTAACTAAATTAGGGTTCTAAATTTTGTTGTATATAAAAGACAACTTAAAATTAAAATAAAAGAAGAGAACACATTAATTGAAAAATCCTAGCCACTCACGTGTTCTCTCTAAGTGGAGAAGACAAATTTTTCAAGGAAAAATTCTACCATCTTTGATCCTTGCGCGTATCGCTAGCACTTGGAACCGTAAGGCGATCAATATCCTATCTTCGTGTGGATATGTCTCTAGCTAGTAATTATTTGAGAAATATATAACAAAATCCACTAAATAACTTTTGTAAACATATATACATAGAGGTATATAATGTAAAATCCAAAAATTCTAATTTTAATTCATATAAATATATATACAAAATAACTGATATACTTTAATAAGTACAATGTAGTCTTGCACAGTGCCGCCAAACTCCTCCACTTCCTGACATCCCACTCGACCGTAAATCATCTAGTACCTGTAAAACAGTAAAATAACAGAGTGAGCACTAATTACTTAGTAAGTAAACCAAATTGCACTACTATTTTTCCTTCGTTACTTATATTCTGACTTTCCTTTTCTCACTTTAATTTTTTCTTATCTCCTTCATTCTTTTCTAATATTCTTCATACTTTTCTGATGTTTTGATTTGCTACTTATCAACGTGCAAAGACAATGAATAAAATTGTACATCGTCGAGCACATAAGAAATACTAAATAATGTAAGTAGCATAATACATATGAAGAATAATAAACTTTTCTGAGAAAAGAACTTTCTTTTCTTTTCTGTTTTTGTCTCTTATGATGTATCTCTTTCTTTTCTTTTCTGTTTCTATTTCTTATTTTGTTTCTCTTTCTTTTCTTTTCTGTTTTGGTTTGCCGATAGGTCTAGGTTGAGGCATGGATTTGGAACCCTGGTCATGTGAGTGTATACTAGGTACAGTCCTCATCTACATGCACTACTGACGAACTGTACTAATGCTGTATCTCTCTACTGAGGCCACTCACTGATGGCGGTGTGCATGTGGGCATCTCTGTCTCTCACGGGTTCCCTATCACAACAACCTTATATTATGACATGCTGTAGAAAGAGAATAGAAAGAGATACTATACACATTTCCAAATAAATTTCCAAGCTATGGAAATTTTACACTTGCAATCTTTAGTAAATGAGAAAATATATATACTTGCATGTTAGCTTAAAAGAAAACTACAAGTCATTTTCTTTTCTTTCTTTTTCTCATTCTTTGCTAACATATTCTTTAATATTATCATTTACCAAATCAAGGCTATATATAAATCATATGCACAATATATGCAAGATCAAGCCCATTCTTTGATGTTCTTTACAAGTTCACATACACAAACTTGAAAATTCACTATGGCGTAATGGTATATCATGACATATTCTATCATTCTCTACTATCACAATTGCCATATCAAAGTAACACTTTAACTTGCAATTCTTTTATAACACTTTCATGTGCTATTCAAGAAGTAGTAAATGTTCAAGTAACTAGAATCAAGCACTAAGGGCCATTTCCCTCATGGAACTAACATGACCAAGTGATATTCTAAATTTTGGCATAACGATATGCACTCTTGAATACTACCATTTACACTTGGTTAAGCCCAAACATAATCTTCCTNGACGAAGGAGGTACAGCCTTGAAGCATTTGTTCCCGGGCTTTAATGCGTGTCCTTCTCCTATCCTAGCAAAGAGCGGTAATGCCCTATCTATTCTAGCAAACCAAGAGAGACCCAAGCATCAAGAACAAGAGGGGATGTTGTCGATTCTGAAACTTGCGAAAAACAGGGTGTTTACTCTGTTTGGGTTCCCTCCAAATTTCAGTTTAGGGCATAAAATAATTTTTTTTTCTTTTTAAATTTGAAAGGGAGAAACGTGGCTGCTAAGTGATGTGGGAATGATATGGTATCTGCCAGACAAGGGAGTAAGAGCCAGACAAGGGAGTAAAAGAAGTGAGTAAGTGTATCATTTCTCATAGGGTTTGTTTGGGAGTTTTATGATGACAGTTATGAAAGTAAACTATCGTAGCGATTTTGAGGGTAAACTACCGTAGTGGTTTTGAAAGTAAACCATCGTAGCGGTTTTGAGGGGTTTTTAATAGCGGTTTTTAAAACATCTAATCTGTGTTTGAGAGTTTATTTTCCAACGGTTCTGACATTTTTTTTAAATGATAAATTTACATAAATGCTCATAAAGTTAAAACACTCTCTCTTTTGCTTAATTAACTTTGATAAATATAGATAATGCCCACATTTTTTGTTTTTATTTTTTTCAATCCAATCAAACAAGAGGCTATCCCCGGATTTTTTGACTGTACAGAGCTACAAAATTGTTACTGTACAAAAGTAACAACCACCATTAGATTGTGAATTCGTGACCAAAAGTTTGACTGTAGTCCCTTGACCAATGATAGAATGCTCAAAATTCTTTAAGTAATTTTATTTCAACATGATGGAAAGATTTGCTTCATCGTTCTAAAACAAGAGGATGTATTTCCCATTTATAAAGCCATATACTGCTGCCAATGTTTGGTTTATGTGGTAAGAAAAGTTTGGTAAATTTGTGGCAAAGCTGTTGTTTTACACGCCCCTTTGAGACAACAAATGTCAACCCCGTTGTCCTGTTACTCTTTTACCAAAACAGTCGAGTCATTATGAGAACCAAATTCTACCACTGTGTAAAGGATTTAATCAATCATGAACGCATCTACGTGAAAGGAATAAATGAAACATGACAACGGCAGCAAAGGGGTTTGTATGCAGCAAATTAAAACCATTCACTCACTTTCTCTGCAGTAAGAGATTTGTATGTTAGGGAGAAGTCAGAGAGATTTGTATACAGTAAAATGAGCGAAAAGAGGTCTTTTTAGGATAAAAATTTTAAATCAGTCAAAACACCTCGATTTAAAATATTTTATAAACCTTTCAAAAATACATTATATTGGTTTTGGGAGATTTTTAAACCAGTCAAAATCAATCTATTAAAAATTTGACAAATAAGGGTTTTTAAACACTTTAAAACTAATCTAATTAAAAATCGCCTAAAACCGATGAAAAAAAAATAATAATAATGCTTGAGTTACCGATAAAGGTACCGATTTGACATACTGATTAAGTTAAATTTTGAGATGGTGGTTATTTGGCAAATGCGTCGGTATGTGAAAATCGGTGACTTACTCGGTAAATGTAGTATTGCTGAAAAAAAAAACTCACAACCACACCTAATAAAAAACCCATTTCTTCCGCCAAAAACGCATTCTCGCCCAAATCTCTTCCACCCAAATCTTTTCCACTCAATCAGATCCCGTAAACCCTATTTCTTTCTTTGTCTTCTGCAACCTGGCATTATCACACTTGTTTCTTCAGTTCCCGATAGCACCAATAAATTGTCAAGTCGTCTTCTTCGCCACCTCCGCCGCCGCAAACCATCACCTGAAGGTATTTCCTTTTTAATTCATTCAAAATAGCTCTTTCAAAGCCTTTAATTTGTTAACGCTTTTTGTTTTTTTGTTTCTTATTTATTTATTTATTTATACGTTATCAGCCAAGCCTTTGGCTGTGCTTTTTTGCGATTGGTTATTGAGTTTGATTTTGTGGTTAGGTTGCTGCTGGTTGGTCATTTTTTTTTCGGGTGTGAGTTGTTTGTGTGTTGTTGAGTGGTGGTGGCTTGGATTTGGGAGTGGTTCCAAGTGGGAGGCCAGCTGCTGGTCAGCCGTGACTTTGGGCTATGGGTGACTTCTGGTGTGAGTTTTGTGTGGGTTGTTGAGTGGTGTTGGCTTGGATTTGGGATTGTTCCAAGTGGGAGGCCAGCTGTGGTCAGCCGTGAGTTTGGGCTATTGGGTGACTTCTGGTGGAGTTTTGTGTGTGTTTTGAGTGGTGTTGGCTTGGATTTGGGAGTGGTTCCAAGTGGAGGCCAGCTGCGGTCAGCCGTGACTTTGGGCTATTGGTGACTTCTGGTGTGAGTTTTGTGTGGTTGTTGAGTGGTGTGGCTTGGATTTGGGAGTGGTTCCAAGTGGGAGGCCAGCTGTGGTCAGCCGTGACTTTGGGCTGTTGGGTGACTGATTGGGTGGTGTGTTTGCGAAGTTGATTGACTTTTTCCACTTACTTGCTCAGGCTGCTCAAGTTGCGGTTTTGGTTGCTTTTGTGCTGTTGTTCTTTTGTGATTTTGCTGCTGGTCTGATGTTTTCTTTTCTTTATTTTTGGGTGTTTTTGTTTGGGCTGCTGTGTGCTTTGTGATAAGAGCTGTCTGTTTTCTTAACAAAACATTGCTCATTCTCATTCATCTTATACATTTTGAATTCCCAAAACAGAAACAATATATTATATACCAAATTACACTTTGCAGCTATTGATTTGAGATGAATTGTTCAATTCAAGCCATGGTCCATGGATTGGTCATTAATATTATGTCTTGGATTCGTTCTTTATTAAGATTCTGCATTGAATTGATGTTTCAGATTTGTTCTTGACAGGATTTATCAATGGCTTAATTGATAATTGATATATTTTCTTATGAAGTTTTTTTTTACCCTTCTGGGTCCTTCATGATGTGCAAAATGAACCACTATGGGTTTGAGAAAATCATAAGATTCAGAATCGGTTTTAAATAAATTTATAACTTGCTGAAAATCAAAATGATAAATGCAAATCTTACCATTCATTCTAATAGAATATGAAGTTTACCATAAAATTTAGAAGCACCTTCTAAAATGACAGCAGCATAAAATTCAGAAAGATTAAGTGGCTCATGCTACTATAAACAGCGACATTATGAATGACAACAACAATGTAAAACTTTATCCTTTCCTGAAAAAATTTGTAATGTTTCCTTGGACTCCAAAGATTATTTATGGACTTTTAACACTTCATGGACTCTTTGATTCAGCTTGGTGTTCAAGGTTTCTTGTTTGTGATTTGCAGGCGGAACGCTTCTTCGGTATCTGAGAGAACCAAGACAGGAGGCTTCATCATCGAGCCCCTAGAGAAGTAGTAGTTATTTCTAGAAAGGTCATTAATGATACTAGGTGTTGGTTTGATGTGCATAGGGAGTGTCTTTTATGATGGTTTTACGGTGTGGTTGGAAATGTGGTGGAGATATCATTTTCTTTGACAACAATTGCTTTCCATAATTTCCCTTGACTGTAGTTTCCGTTTATCTTATTAATAATGTTGGTAAAAAGATGATTACATGCTAAGAAGGTAAATTAGCCACATCATGGAAATACACTGGACATGATGTTTTTATGTATTAAACTGCATCTGTAAATTCTATCATACTAATATTGGGTAAACTTTTGGAAAGTTGTTGCATGGAAGACTTTACAGTACTATTAAGAAATTTGGAACACTTTCTTACTTCATAGTTATTTCATGCAAGTTGAACATCCCATTAGGTGCAGTTCAGATAGTTACAGAGAGATTTGGTTACTGGCTTCAGGTGAGAGATCCTTTGTAAGCCAGTTGAGTCAGGATTTTGAGATACCTGAGGTGGAATATTGTTTTGAGGTTTGCTGGTTACTAGAGGAACTTTGATGTTTTCATCTTTGAAGAAAGTATATCCCATTTTTATGGATTTGTTTAGAAACTGAAGTACGATATATTCTAATGCCAGGGCTATGGCATATGCATTGTTGAGTATGGTTGTTAGAATTGAGTTAGTGGATTTCTGGATTCTTGGATTCATGTAAGTTCTGTTTGTTTCTTGCATTTTAGTTTGGCAGGGATTTTGTTTGATGGTTGATTTGTGTAATCTGGTGTAAGCTGAATATAATATACTGTCTTCATGTTGAAATTTTGTTCGTTTTTGTTTTGGGCTGATTAACTCTTGCTGGGTGATTATTCTATTGCTTCTTTGTGGTTATTGTGTTGGAGTACTTATGCAAATTTTTGTTAATAGATTTCTTTTGCAGATTTTTTTTTTTTTTTTTCTTTTGGTTTATTAATTTGCTTTTTAGGTGCTCTTTCTTATTCTGTTGTGACAGGTGCTACATTTTAATTTAGACGTTTCTTTACTGTATCTACTTGAAGTATAACATGCATTGAAAGTGAAGAGATTATATGCCTTTTCTATTCGTTTTGTGAAATGTAAGTGGCGGCGTATTTCTTAAAGATTGACTCAGAGAATTCTTTCGCATTCTGTGACCGAAATGGTGTTCTGGTTTTGGTTTAGTTTTGCTTTTTATTTGAATGAAGTTGTCGTCAATGTTTTCAATTAATATTTATTCAATTTTTAGTTTTATTGGTTTTGTTTTGGGCTGATTACTCTTGTTGGGTGATTATTCTATTGTTTCTTTGTGTGATTGTTGTGTTGGGTGCTTATGCAATTTTGTTAAAAGGTTTTTATGGGTTCTTGTTGTTATGACCTGAGACTTAACTGTGTATTATCTTGATTCTTTGAGGGGATATGGGGTAGTTTACGAATAATGCAAAAGTAGTGATTCTACTTATGTCATTTTTAATGTCATAATATCAAATACTGGTGTTTTAATTTCATAAGTTGTTTTAACTTTCACAATAGTATCTTAATCCTTCTGCCCATAAGGTGTCCAAAAAAATGGCTAATATCTCATGGCAAAAAAGTATTGGTACGTATAATTGTCTTATCAAGCAATTAATTTTCAGTTATAATATTGTTTACCTTTTGAATATTAATGCTTACTTCGAATTAATTTTGTGTAAGGACTCATTACAATCGAAAGCATTGAATGTGGGTTTTATATAATGAAATCATGAGAGATATTATGGTCTTATTGTGTTTACTTTTATGTTTATGGAGAAAAAATATACAAGATGTGAAGGTTGGGGAAGTTAGAGAAAATGGGCGATGTACGTATCAAACTTTTTTTAATTATTGTTGTTTCAATTAGGTCAGAGCCCATGAAGATAAAACATATATCAACTTTTCATTATTAATTGATTACTTTTTATTGTTGTTTATGCAATATATAAAATTTATATTGTTGTTCAATTTTGTTTACTCAGAGCAACAGTAATTGTAGTATCATTCGATCATTGTTCAATGTTATAATTGTTGAATAGTGATAATTATTGGAAGGATAAAAATATATGAAGCATTTCATTTGACTATACTATAATTTAAATCGTAGTGATACAAAAATTTTACTAATTTAAAAAAAAAAAAAAATTACAAAAGAAATCTTGACAGTGTGAAGATTGTAACCAATTTGGCTAAAATTAAAAAAAAAAAAAAAATCTTTAAAATTTGGCTAAATCTTTGATAGTTCGATAATTGTTGGATTTTAGTAAAAATTTGTTAAATCATTGACAGTTATCAAACTATCAAGATCTATCGAGAGGTCTTTGACAGTTCTAAAACTGTCATCCTTTCTTACAAAGGCTACAATGACAATTCAAAATTATCAAAAAAAACCCCTTTTTTGATAGGCAATACCTGTTAGAAATACTTTTTTTTTTTTTTTGGTAGTGGTGTAATTAAGAAGAGATTTTTAGAGAGAACTCTTTTGAGAAAAATTCAATTATTTTTCCCCTCTCCATTGTTTTAAAACCTAAATCGGAGAGTAACCCTTTTTGTTGCCCAGGTCACAGATCAATTGGTCCAATCGGTTGGATCGATGACGTCAGGGATAATTTTATTTTTTAAAATTACATATTAATCTCTTAAATTTAATATATTACATAAATTCCCTAAAAATTCCAATTAATCTAAATTTTTTAGTTATTTCAAAAATGCCCCAAAAAATTACAATTAATCCCTAATTTTTGCCATATCTCCAAAACACCCTTATAAACACAAGTTAACTTTATAATTTTGAAATATTATAAAAACCCCCTAAGACGAGAACCTATCTGACCAGAGAACTATCGAGTCCTAGTAAACGGTCCGACGGCCATCTGGTCCGGTTTTTAAAATAGAGTCCCTCGCCCAAATAGTTCACGCCCAAACCCTAGCCACCAAGAGAATTTATTCTCTTAATTTCCTGCCTCCCTTCCTAAGCTCTAAGATTGGTCTAGCAATTAATCTAGGATGATCCCGCCCTACTTCATGGTGGATACCGACATGACTCAATCTACGCTGGGTTGATAGCTATTACTTGGAGACATCCAAAGAGCAGAACCGCCAACGAAGGTATTAATCGAACCTTGTATGGTTGTATGATTAATTTATGTTTATTATCATGTTGAAATCATGATCTTGGGTAAAAGGGACTCGTGTCAGGCAGAATTTTTTTTATTTCCGGCGCTGCCACGACATGGTTCTTCACTCGTGGCTGAATAGAATGTTTTGTTAGAGTAGGGTCAGTTTATTAAGAATATTAGTATATATATCTAAGGAAATTTGAGAGATATTAGTAAATTCTGGAAAAGTGTTAAGGGAAGGAGGTCCCTACGCTCCGCGAATTGCTAAATTCTTCTTGTTTTCTATTTTTCTTACTGCTTAGGTCTATTTAGGCTCATTAGAACTTGTTTACTCTTTTGTTTATATCAATTCTTGAATTGCATGTTTCCTATATTTGTGGTGTGTTTTGTGCCTTTTTGGAGTCTTTTGATAGAGTTCCCATCAAATTAGTTTATTAGCGCGGCTAATCACCATTGAGTTAGATATCAGCTTGTCTCTAGGAAATTAGGTGTACCTAAACTCCAGCCATACAATTTAAGTCATTTGCCAGGAAACTAAATGAGAAAACTCGGCCCTGCGGTTTTTATGGCCCTTTTGCGGTGGTGTGAAAAAATTGAGCAAGTGGCTTTAAGCTGGATCTCCTCCTATGCACGCATCCATCTAATCTTCCATATTTCTCTGCTCAAAAGCAGCCTACACAGCTCAATTCCCATTCAGCCACTATGTCTTTTCCTCACAGAAGACCTAGTGCTCCAAGTCCAACCACAATCATTTTATCAAGCCATATGATGTAATCAACGTTAGAGTAGGTAAACTTAGAGCCAATCAATTATGTACGATTGACTCTTTGTAATAATGTTTATTAATCAATAAAAGACATTTTCTACTATATCGCTAATCAAAATTTTGTGTTATTGATATTTTTCTTTAGGATGGTTAGAATCGTGACGAGGGTATCAAATGTTTCAAATCTTGATAGTAAACCTATGATCAATATGGTAGTCATTCTAGAAATGTCTATAGCCCCACGGTAAGACTATCATGTATTGAACAACCTTGTTGAAAAGAACAGTGATTTATCTCACTTGACAAGGTTGTTTGCCGAAACTTGGTGTAACGATGGGTGTTGCTGGAGGCAAGTTCTGGACAGACCCACTAGAGGATTCCATATGGATGGTAACCCTATGTCTATGGAATAAATATTCTAAAGAATGGGTGGTGTATGTGATCCTAAGACTTGAGTACACCAGAGCGCTTTGTGCACCGATTGGTGTAGTTGACACTAGCCCAACGTAGTTGTATTCAGAGCTATCAATACGGTAATGGATGGTTACATTGAAGAGTGTATCAAGACTATGGTGGATCACAAAGGATTTATCACTCTCGAGGTACGGAAGAAATTATCTCACTGAGCAATTCAGTAAATGGCAACGACATTGAATCTGTGGCCACATGGGATGTGAGTTTAGCTCAATCCAATCTTTTCGGTTATTGGTCAATAATCGAATATCGAGAGATCAAGGTATCGAAGTTGGCACTATTCTTACCTCGGCTTTGGCTGAGAAGTATGTATGAAAGGATTGGATTGCCTGTAACCATATCATTGATAGGCAAGCTGTTTCGTTGAATCCAAATCTATAGAGTGGCCATGATGCCTTGTAGAGGCCAATCTTGGTCTATGTTAGTGAGACGATTGATTGCGGTCAATCGCGAGACTCACGACGATTGCCGATATGATAAGGAGCCTTCAGCTCACCCACATAGGAACAAATTAAAGATGAATTGGTGAGAAAGGGTATTTCGGTCATTTATGAGTGAATGGGTATTTTCGCCATTTAATGGAAATGATATTTTCATCTTTTTTATAGGAAAGGGCATTTTGGTAATCTCACAGTGTAATTAAATTGCTGAGGTTGTGTACATATATTTAATTTCATGTTGAAATTAAAATTAGTGAGATTTGTATTTAAATATTTATATATTTTTAATATTAATATTAGTGAAGATAATAATATATGAAATATGAAATTCATATTGAATTTAAATATATTATTCAATATTATATTTGATGATATTAACAAAGATAATTTATGAATATGAAATTATATTGACATTCGAATAAATGTCATGAGATTATTGACTTGTTTGGTAATGGGGATTTACTATTTCTAGTCATACAATAAATTTATTTCTAACTAAATTAGGGTTCTAAATTTTGTTGTATATAAAAGACAACTTAAAATAAATAAAAGAAGAGAACACCATTAATTGAAAAATCCTAGCCACTCACGTGTGTTCTCTCTAAGTGGAGAAGAACAATTTTCAAGGAAAAATTCTACCATCTTTGATCCTTGCGGTATCGCTAGCACTTGGAACCGAAGGCGATCAATATCCTATCTTCGTGGGATATGTCTCTAGCTAGTAATTATTTGAGAATATATAACAAAATCCACTAAATAACTTTTGTAAACATATATACAAGAGGTTATATAATGTAAAAATCCAAAAATTCTAATTTTAATTCATATAATATATATACAAAATAAACTGATATACTTTAATAAGTACAATGTAGTCTTGCACAGTGCCGCCAAACTCCTCCACTTCTGACATCCCACTCGACCGTAAATCATCTAGTACCTGTAAAACAGTAAAATAACAGAGTGAGCACTAATTACTTAGTAAGTAACCAAAGCACTACTATTTTTCCTTCGTTACTTATTCTGACTTTCCTTTTCTCACTTTAATTTTTTTCTTATCTCTTATTTCTTTTCTAATATTCTTCATACTTTTCTGATGTTTTGTTGCTACTTATCAACGTGCAAAGACAATGAATAAAATTGTACATCGCGAGCACATAAGAAATACTAAATATGTAAGTAGCATAATACATATGAAGATAATAAACTTTTCTGAGAAAAGAACTTTCTTTTCTTTTCTGTTTTTGTCTCTTATGATGTATCTCTCTTTTCTTTTCTGTTTCTATTTCTTATTTTGTTTCTTCTTTCTTTCTTTTCTGGTTTGGTTGCCGATAGGTCTAGGTTGAGGCATGGATTTGGAACCCTGGTCATGTGAGTGATACTAGGTACAGTCCTCATCTACATGCACTACTGACGAACTGTACTAATGCTGTATCTCTCTACTGAGGCCACCTCACTGATGGCGGTGTGCATGTGGGCATCTCTGTCTCTCACGGGTTCCCTATCACAACAACCTTATATATGACATGCTGTAGAAAGAGAATAGAAAGAGATACTATACACATTTCCAAATAATTCCAAGGATGAATTTTACACTGCAATCTTTAGTAAATGAGAAAATAATATACTTGCATGTAGCTTAAAAGAAACATACAAGTCATTTTCTTTTCTTTCTTTTCTCATTCTTTGCTAACATATTCTTTATATTATCATTTACCAAATCAAGGCTATATAAATCATATGCACACATATATGCAAGATCAAGCCCATTCTTTGATGTTCTTTACAAGTTCACATACACAAACTTGAAAATTCACTATGCGTAATGGTATATCATGACATATTCTATCATTCTCTACTATCACAATTGCCATATCAAAGTAACACTTTAACTTGCAATTCTTTTTATAACACTTTATGTGCTATTCAAGAAGTAGTAAAGTCAAGTAACTAGAATCAAGCACTAAGGGCCATTTCCCTCATGGAACTAACATAACCAAGTGATATTCTAAATTTTGGCATAACGATATGCACTCTTGAATACTACATTTACACTTGGTTAAGCCCAAACATAATCTTCCTACGTCATTCTTGTCTTCTCTAACCCTTTCTTCAATAGGGTTTAACCAACTTATGTATGCATTTTCTCTTTGGATTTTCATCAAAACACTTCATATGCCATGCAACTGTCACGTTGGCTCCCTCCACGTCTCTCTAAATCCACCAAATTTGAGCCAAAAACTCATAATTATAGCCATAAACCTAGCCGATTTCAACAATTCCACCTTCAAAATTTCAACACTATTCTCCATAACTTCAATAAATCACCACTATTCTCACACTACTTCTTATGGCTGTAAATTACACATCATTCAACATAAAAAACAGCCAACAATTCTCAAATACAATCACATTAAACATGCAAGAATCCTTCTACACAAGTCTTGCTCAAATCAAGGCTAAATTAGGTTTACTTACCTTGAATGTGTGATAACACTCCTTTTGCTAAAAGTCTCTCCTCTTGGATCTAGATCATATAAAAATCATAAGAATTTAAAACATTAAAGGTTAATCACACACCTTGTGCTAGAATCTTACCTTTGGATGCTTAGGATTGAAAATCTATAAAAATCCAAGCTAAATTCTATGAGTTCCCTTTAAATTTAGTGAAGAAAATTGAAGAAAAAGAGCTGAGGGTGGGTGTACAAGGGCTGAAATATGGCTAGGGTTTCTCAATGAAACCTTATATCTAATAAACTGCATACTTTCCATTTTGCCTTGCACTTCTATGAAATCTCATCTATATCCTTTAGTCAATTACCAAAATACCCTCTTTTATTATCTTCTTCACATTATTTTGATTCTTCACTCCCCACGTTTCACCTAATTAGGAGTGAAAAGACCATTTTACCCTAATGAAGTTTTAAGGAATCTTCTTCACATTTGTCTAGGTACTTCAAAATCAAACCATAAGGGTATTAGGGCATAAATAAAATTACGTACCTTGATGTGGGTGTTACAGGATATGAAGTTCACTCTTGGCTTAGAGTGGTAGTGATCGTATTGCAAAGAAGGAGCTCCAAACGAAGGTATAATTCTGAAATGTTATGTTTCATAATCGTTTGTATATATTAACGTCAAATAGCCACAAAGTTCTTCGATCTATTGGTTGTCCTCAATTCCACTTGAGGATATGTGCTTCTTTTTTTTTTTTGGGGGGGGGGGGGGGGGGGGGGGGGGGGGGGGGGGGTGGGGGGGGGGGGGGTATGGGGGGTAGAGATGATAGACACCTAATAATTTTGTCTAGAGATCGAGAGGGCGAAAAGGCATTAAGGAAGATGGTGTGGTGATAGTTTTTCAGGAATCTCCAGGTGGCTGAATAGAATATTTGTTAGAGTAGGTTAGTTTAGTAAAAATAATTAGTATGATAGCTAAGGAGTTTTGGAGAGGTATTAGGCAATTCTGGAAAAGTGTCAAGGGAGTTCCCTACCTGCTCAATTGCTAGGATTCTTCCTATTACTATTTTCATTATACTTAAGTTTGTTTTTGCTCATCAAACGTTTACTCTTTTTTGATTAACATCACTTGTTGGAATTGCTTTGTTTTTTGTATTTGTGGTATTGTTTGTGTTTTTTTGAGTCTTTTGATAGAAGTTCCCATCAATCCTAAACAACCACCCATATGGATCCTCTCTATGAAGAGCGGCATCTGTTAATTTCCTGCCGACGAACTCTGACTGTGTTCTCTTAGGGGTTCATGGTCTCACCTTAGTGTCCTTTGATTGGCCCTGGTTCCATGGGATTTCTATTGAACCATTTCACTTTTCCCTTCTGCTTCTTCTTCATCCTTACGACTCATCCATGCTTGAATTTCCATTACACATTCTCTGATTGTTACACATCCTTTTCCAAATTTTCTACTCTATTATCCATTCTTATCCCAACCATTCCCTGATCCTCACCTCGCTCTGGTACTAATTTGATAAAACCCACTCTAACAACTCAACAGTTGGGCACAATTGGGTTGGGCAATGTTGTTTCAATGGCTTAGTAAAACTCCTTTGGAAAACTGGCTTGCCAGAGGGTGTGTAAAACCCCTCCCTAGCCGGGTATTTCCTAAATATCCCTTGGCCATTGAGAACCTAGAAAACACCATGTCTAGGAAATAGTTTGTTTTAAAACCTTATTTAAAGAATAAACCTGTAATTTAAAAACATTTATTTATTTTTAAACTATAATAAACTCATTGTACAAGTAAAATAATAGTTTTCCTTTCTTGGAGTAAATTATGTATGCATAGTAATAATTACTAAAACCTCCCACTTTTACAAACTTTACTAGCAATTTGATTTCCTTTATTAACACACAACATATTTACTCCTTAAAACATGAACATATTTACTACATTATAAAATATGAACATAATTACTTCACTAAATACCAGCAAAACCATCAATAGTCATCATTAAAACCAAGTTCTCAAAATCCATAACCTCCCTTCATGCTCATAGTGCCCCTTGGAATCCTCTCCCAACTTCATCTTAATCCTACCTACAAAACTATAAACATCATGGGGTGAGCGTTAATTGCTCAGTAAGGAATATGGGTATTCTAACTTTTATGGATGTCTTACACATACAAAACATTCATAAATTTCACACATATTTCATTGTCAATGTCATAAATCATAGTCATGATATTCACATTGACTTTCTTATACACATAATCATAGTATATTTAAAACATCCTAAACACTAACATATATTACTCATGCAACATCACAAACGACATGCATATTTTTTCTAGGTATTTGACATTTCGTTTATCTTTACGAACCATCGGATTCATTTAAACCATTACCTTGTTCTTGATTACATCAAAAGACTCATGGAAATCTTTCTTTAACATTTCATAAACCCTCCATAAGTCAACTAAACTAGGCTATATACATATCATTTAAAATGCATTCATAAGGGATAGCATCTCCCTGGAACATCATAAACATTACATATGCATTCATCATCAGGTCATTTATAGCTAACTTATGGACATGCTCATTCATAACGTTCATTCATCTAGCATATACCCATGACCACTCTAATAAATCTTTAGTCATTGAGCGCAATTCCTTGTCATGAATATTTTCTTAATATTTCTCATTTTCTTAATTCGCTCAAATTTCATGATACTAAGGAATTTCACTACGTGTCTCTTATCATTCTTGTTCAGTGTTGGCCATAGGATTTATTTTGGTACCTTTACCGAATTTCCAAAGAAATTCAGAATTTTTTATTGGAAAGTGGATGTTGCTCTTTTTGCATGCCACATTCAATTATCATTTAAGCGTTCCCAAACACAAACCCAGTCATAAAACCCCTTTTCACAGTCAAACAAGTGCCAACCATCGTCAACTACAGTCTCTTAAGTGGCAATATCCTCATCCTTTTCCAACACAAACCTCAACCAACACCAATTCAAACAGTACATAAACAAACCATAACTTTATACATCAAATTAACATAACAAAATAAGGTCTACTAACCCTAGTTGTTGATACACATAGTTTAAAGGGCGGTTTTCCCCTTACCTTGAAAAAAAAAAATAAAAAAAAAAAAAAGCACTCCCGTTTGGCTCTAAATTAACACCTTCACCTATAACAAGCATTAACACCTCTGAAATTGCTTTAATACATTCAAACTCATCAAGCTAGGTTTTAGGGATTACCTTAACCCTTAAAATTGAATCTCCTTAAGGCGTATCTTGATCTCCTTCAAGAGACTGCTTGAAACCTAAGAAAATTTGAAGAAAATGCTTGGATTAGTGGCTTTAATGGTGGATTTGAGTGGAAGAAGATAATGATGGGGTGTACAAGGTCGACTCTTCTCTCTTAAAACCTTATAGATAGTTTTATTTCATTAATACTTTACTGTGTTTGGTCATTAAAAGTTAGATATAAGGGTTATTTGCATAAATTTTCATATAAGACGTTTTGGTCATTTCCACCACACATAATGATTAACACTCATTTAATGCCATTTGACTTCTTTTAAATACTTGGTGGTTAACAATCCCATTAGATAATGACTAATTTACCCTTAATGCACTTTTATGGATACTTAATTCATATGGATTTGTGTGCAAAGACCATTTACCCTTGGTTACTGTTAAGCCATTAACCCATCAATCTACTTTATGACCATTCTATCCTCATTTCTTCAATGACATTGCCCCTTACACTTTATAACGGCCATATCTCATAATGCATGCAAATGACTATTTTACCCTGCCATAAAAAAAAAAAAAAAAAAAACAAATTACCTATAAGGGTAGAATTTCATACCTTAGGGCATCGGAAGAATGATGCAGTTTTACAGGGTGCCCAGCCTTTTATAACCCACATGCCCACCCTTTTCCTTTCCAATGTGGATCCTTACATATTGGCTCTGGGATATTCTTCTTGTCTTGTAAATTGATCTACGTCGACCAAATTTATGATTGTAGTGTCATGGAAACATTTCATTGATTTCACCTGTTTCTATCCATATAGACACAACTTTTGCTGAACGTGAGGATTCCAAAAATGTTTGTGAGAAAATTGGGGGAAGAACTTTCTATGGTTGCTACACTCATGGTGCCTAATGGCCATGCTTGAAAGTGGGGTTGATTAAAGATGGCCAAAGATTTGTTTCATGAGGTTGGCATGATTTTGTGGAATATCAGTCAATCTGTGTCAATAGTTATGGTTTTCAAGATACACGAATTCAAACTCGATGTTCTTATCTTTGATATATCTGCTTGTGAGGTTATATACACAAGGACGTAGCCAGGATTCTGAGTCAATGGGTTCAAAATATCAAAGTTGATAATTTACAATAAAATAGATACTGAAGTAATAAATATAAAAAATGTACTTTTAAAGTTATATATACCAATTATCAATTTATATATGTCCTCAACGATTTTTCATATTCTTAAAACGTTGCATAATTGTTTCATTGACATTCCATCAAATATCTCTCTCAATATATGTATAGACAATCGTTTAACAATTAATCTCCCAAGATTAACCATACCTTAACATAAACAAAGATTAAATCAAAACTAAACCAAATCCCCAAATCTCTGCAACTTAGGTTTCATCATTCTTTAAACCATTCAAAAATTAACTCAATACTAACCAAGTTTTCAAACTCAACTTAAACAAACAACTAATTAACGTATACCTCAATATAAACAAGATTAAATCAAAACCCACCTCAAAATCTAGGAATTGTTTCAAACTCATTTTTAACTCAACAAAAACTCATAACTCATGATCTTTCATCAATTAAAAAACCAAAAAAAGAATTTTAAGTAAAAAATAAAAATAAAATGAGCATCTCTTACCTTTTAATCCAAAGGAGTAGCATTTCTTAGTAATATAATATGAGAGAAAATGAGAGGAAATGAGAAAAGAGAAATTTAAAAAAAATTTAATTAATAATTTATTTGGTGGGGCACACTAAAGCTAAGTGAGATAAAATTATATACTATGAAATATTAATAATTTTTTGAAATTTTTGAAAAGTTTCAGTGGATTCAATGAACCCACAACCCACTGTGTGGCACATGCTTGACTATACATGTCATTGTAAAGATGCAAACAATTACAATAGAACTCAATACACCAGGATAAGTGCCAACCGATGACTTCCCATCCCAAATTTGTCCTTAAGAAACAAAGTTTTTCATGAATGTCCACATGGACGCTCATTTCGGGAAATACGCCACTCTTTCCAGGGGGAATCAGCCTAAGCAATTGAAGAGATGCAAACAAAGAAGCGTAAAATGGATGAGACAGTGCTGATGAGTGAATCAAGACCGAAATTGAACTTCACTGCGAAGTACAATCAAGAAGATCTTTGCACTGTAAAGGCACGATAGTCGAAGTGTTGAGAACTTTGCACCAAGTCCATTAGTTCAAGACATGGATAAGACTGGTAGGACTAAATTTAAGAGATTTAAGCATAATGGAGAGGATGAGCGCCGAATAGAAGTTGCTGGAAATGAGGGTGAGCTCAAAAGTGCTGCAACTGAAGTTGGGACACATTTTTCAGAAGGAGCTAATAAATACTAAATTTGGTAAATTCTTTATGTACTTGTATGTTTTTACTTGTTGATGGTACTTGCAGAATTTATCTTGTCAATATTTGATTCCATAAATTGCATAAGCAAATGAGTTGTTGGCTGTACTTGAGACATGGGAATCTATTTTAGTAGAAGATATGATATATTATGGAAGAAAGACAAAGGGCAACCAGTGCTGCTAAATTTTGAACCCTAAATTCTTCATTTACGGTGATCTTGCGGTCAAGTATAATACGTTTGTTTGTTGGTGAGCTTCAAATGTTTCTTTAACGTGAATTATACAATTCGTTTGATGTATTCTTAACTGAATTCTTTTTTGCTTGTGCAGAACGTCAAGCTCAAATTTGTAGAATCTAGTTTGAGGGAAAGTTCTTAGATTTTGTAATGAAGGGCATGCTAATCTTTGAGTTTTATTGCTTTGACTAGGGCGTTTAATTGATGCTTATATTCAACTCTCTCTATTTCGGTTAAAATTTTACTTGATTTAGTTTGCATTTCGGTTAAATAATAACTTTACCTTGTACCTCACATGTTTTTATATATTGTGAAATTAATTTATCTCTTTCCCTAATTGTTTTTCCAATTTTAATTGATTCAGAGATTGATTAAACATTAATTCTAAACATTAAGAAACTGGGGGCTTGATCCGAATAACTCCATGCCCGACGCTGCAGATGATGGGTTTCCTCAAGCTGCGTAAGAAAAGTTGAAGCTCTCTACTGACCAAACTCTTATCATCACTAAGAAGATGCAACAGTTGTTTCTACTATGGAATTGGGTCTTCAACACCATCCAGCCTCCAATACTCCGTGGATGCAACAAGTGATTGAAGTCCCATCAGCTTCTTTCATGTCGTCGCTCCACCCGGACACCAGTGGTATATAGGTTTTGACCCACAACAAACATAAGACCTTCTCATTCTCTAAAAACACCTTCTAACTCTAAAATCTAACATAATCACCTCATCTCTGAAGATTTAGAAACCGGTGACAGCTCTAGGCGGCGTAAGGCCAAATCATGTCTCATTGAATGCCTCACCGGCGCCACGAGGCAAGATCAGCCTCTTTGGCAACTGAGAAGAGGTGCAAGGCCAGATAAGGTTTCATTAACCCTTGGAAAAGAGTACGAGACCAAATCTGGCCTTGTTGGCCTCGGAAAAGAGGCACAAGGCCAAATAATTTTCATTAACCCTTGGAAAAGAGGTACGAGACCAAATCTGGCCTTGTTGGCCATCGGAAAAGAGGCACTAGCCAAATAAGGCTTTTTGGCCATCGAAAAAGCGGCACGAGGCATCTCTTGTCATTTTTTGATCGTTGGAGGGTAAACTCATTATAGTTTATTCAAATGGGGTTAGTATTGTCTTATAAAGGACCACATAATTTAACTAAGCCATAAGGGTATCTTAGAACATCTCCAATGATGCCCTTTATTTTAAATAACATATTTCATATAAATAAGGAGCATTTTTATTAATTTCTAAATATAAAGAACAAAATTTGTATTCAAATCCAATAGACTCTTTAAATTAGACTTAATAAATAATAGAGACACTTAATAGGAGAGAGAATTAATAATAAAATACATAAAAATTTGTAATTTATTAAATAAAATAGGGATAGAGAGTAAAATTTGACTCTCTAAATGTAGAGAGTCAAACTCACTCTTTAATTTATATTTAAAGAATAAAGAGTCTATTGGACTATTGTTTATATGACTTAAACTTAAGTCATATAAAGAGTCATTTGAAGATGCTCTTAGAGCATCCAATGGTGCTATTTATTTTAAAGAGCATTTTTCATATAAATAAAAAGCATCTTCATTAATTTTTAAATATAAAGAACACAATTTTTATTCAAATCCAATAGACTCTTTAAATTTAATGAAGATGCTTTTTATTTTCAAGAAAGAGATTTAATGGGAGAGAGAATTAATAAATAAAATGTATAAAAAGTTATAGTTTATTAATTAAAATTAGGATAGAGAGTGAAATTTGACTCTCTAGATGTGAAAAGTCAAACTCACTCTTTAATTTATATTTTAAAGATAAAGAGTATGTTGGACTTTTGTTTTTATAGATAAACTCTTTATAATAAAGAGTTTATGTCATATAAGAGCATTTCCAATGGTGCTCTTTATTTTGAAGAGCATCTTTCATATAAATAAAAAACATCTTCATTAATTTTAAAATATAAAGAAAACAACTTTTATTTAAATCCAATAGACTCTTTAAATTTAATGAAGATGCTCTCTATTTTTAAGAAAGAGACTTAGTGGGAGAGAGAATTAATAAATAAAATGCATAGGAACTTGTAGTTTATTAATTAAAATTAGGATAGAGAGTGAAATTTAACTCTTCAAATTGGAGAGTTAAACTCACTCTCTAATTTATATTTTAAAGATAAAGAGTCGGTTGGACTCTTATTTTTATAGATAAGAGTTTAGGTCATATAAATAGTCATTTTGAGATGCTCTAAAGAGTCCTTTGGAGTTTAGTGCATAAAAATCATTGCCCTCTCTAAACATAATTTGATGCTAACTCATTAATTAATGAGCCGCCTTAATGAAACGTCAATTGTTTTGGATCGAAAAAATAGATTATGAGATGAGTGATGCTATGGGTACTAACGGATGGGTACTAATCTGAGTACTAACTAAAGCATAGTACCCGTACTATACATATAGTACCCGTACTATGCTTTAGTTAGTACACAGATTAGTACCCATTCATTAGTACCCAAAGTATTATTCTTATGAGATTAATCAATTATGTAGGAACGTAGTCTTTATCTCAGGTCATTATCTTAGATAAACAAAGATATAATTTACATACAAGATACAATTATCTTCAATTCCATAAAATATTGAAAAAAAACTTCCCGTATAAATATATAGAAGTTATTATTAACTTATATTGCGAAAATACTTTATAGAATTCAAAAAGAAAATTGTCCAAATATAAAATTACTATTAATATGTGAGTCTTTCATATTTCTAAGGAGTTGTTTGGATTAGGGGTATATAAGATAACATGGGTAATCTTCATTTATTTTGTGAGGTTCATGTATTTGGTTTGCAAGTAATAAAATATTATGGTAATCTTTTATTGGAAATAGTGTTTATTGTTGGTAATGTGAGGGGGTAATCTTATTACCTTGTTAGGGGATGTTATAAAAACATTACCGGGGTAATATGATTTTTCTACCCATTTTGCCGTTAATTAAAAACCATTTCAGATACAATTGCTCTCAAATGTCTACCAAATAACAATTACCTAGTCCCTTACATTTGGAAATTAGCTAAAACACCTTAACCATAAAAAAGTTTAAAAGTTAACAAAATACCCTAGCCATCCAAGACCATCGTTGGTTATTACTCACCACTGCCAACTGCCGACATCAGTCGCCGTAATGGTAAACAATCAGCAAAATCTGGCCGTTCGTGCGTCGATAAGGCCTTTTCCGGCCAAATCTGGTATTTTTATAGCCGTTTCATGGCCAAAGATGTGGCCGTAAAATGGCACAACCAAAGATCTAGGATTTTCATGGCCAGATCTGTGGCCGTGAAATGGCCATAGATTTGGCCATTTTTCGGCCATAGATTTGTGATCCATGGCTATTTCAGGCTTTGCTGGCGCACAACCCACCATATACGACCAGTCGTGCACCATTCCATCGACTACCGGCGGCGGCCGATGGGGTGATTGACTGTTGGCAGTGGCTTCGGTTGGGTTGGGGGTGATTTTGCTAAAAAATAAAGTTTTATATGGCTAGGGTGTTTTAGCAAAATTTCAAATGTAGGGGGTTAAATGAATTATTCAAAAAATGATAATAAAAAATGCTATTATATTAATATTTAAAAAAGAAGGCAATTTAGTAATCTATATAACATATCCACTCATTTATCCTCCTAACTAAACATATTATTCACTAATTTATTTGAATCAATCAAACAAACTTTCTAAACATTCTCAATAATCTTCAAAGTGATTTTTTTCTGTTCCTGTACCTGGGAGTGATGAATCCTCTGTCAATCCACCATAGTCTTGATACACTCTTTGATGCAGCCAATCATTACCGTATGGACAGCTCTGAATAGAACTGTGTTAGGCTAGTGTTAAACTACACCAACCGGTGCACAAGGCGCTCCGGTGATCTCAAGTCTAAGGATCACATGCACTACCATTTGTTAGAGGATTTGTTCCATAGACATTGGGGTTACCATCCATATGGAATCCTCTGGTGGGTCAGTTTAGTGAACTTGTCTACAACAAGCACCCATGTGTTGCACCAAGTTGTCACCAAACAACCTTGACAAGTGAGATCAGTCACTGCCTTTTGACAGAGTCATTCAACACTATGATAGCCTTACCGTATTGTTTGTGCCCTCACTTTAGAACAATACTGGGGCTACGGACGTTTCTAGAATGGCCACCATATGTGCTCATAGGGTTCTCACTATCAAGATTTGAAACACCTGATACCCTCGTCACAGTTCTACCATTCTAAGGACATATATCAATACATACAATGATGATTTACGCTATATAGAATAAAATGACTTTTATTGATCAATGAAAATTATTACAAAAAGTCAATTCGACAATAATTGATTGGCTCTAGGGCATTCACTCTAATAATCTCCCACTTGCACTACAGCCAATCATTCATGTATTTAATACCAAATGATCTCAAGTGCCTTTCATGCTTCTGCTGCGACAGAGGCTTTGTTAGTAAATCTACGAGATTGTCGTCAGTATGCACTTTACTGATCTGTACATCTTTCCTCTAAACTATTTCTCTGATGAGACGGAATCGTCTGAGTATGTGTCTGGACTTCTGATGAGACCGTGGTTCCCTGGCTTGAGCTATTGCTCTATTGTTGTCACAATATATGTCTATTGGATCAACAATCGTGGAAACCACATTAAGTTCAGTGACGAACTTCTTAATCCGTACTGCCTCTTTGGCCGCATCTAATAATGCAATATACTCAGCCTCCATTGTAGAGTCCACTACGGTGCTTTACTTGGAGCTTTTCCAGCTCACTACACCTCCGTTGAGACAAAATACAAACCCTGATTGCGATCGATAATCATCTTTGTCCGTTTGGAAACTAGCATCATTGTATCCTCTTACAGTGAGCTCATCTTCCCCTCCATAAACCAAGAACATATCCTTAGTCCTCTTTAGGTACTTAAGAATATTCTTGACAACTATCAAGTGATGCTCACCTGGATCAGATTGATATTTACTGCAAGTGCTCAAAGCACATGAGACATTAATCCGAGTACATAACATGACATACATGATAGATCCAATTACTGATACATATGGGATCCTTTTCATCCTATCTCTCTCATCTTGTGTTCTAGGACACATTTCCTTAGAGAGATAAACACCATGTGACATCGAAAGAAATCCCATCTTGGATTCTTTCATCCTGAATCTTTTCAGTACTTTGTCAATATATACACTCTGACTTAGGCCAAGCAACCTACACAATCTATTCCAAGGATGTAGGCTGCTTCCCCTAAGTCCTTCATGGAGAAGCACTTGGATAACCAAGTCTTTACCGACTGCAAGTTCGGGATATCATTCCCGATCAGAAGTATATCATCGACATACAACACTAGGAATGCCACTGCACTCCCATTCACTTTCTTGTAAACACAAGGCTCATCTTCATTCTTGATAAAACCGAATTCTTCTACGGCTTCATCAAAATGAATGTTCCAGCTCGTCGAAGCTTGCTTGAGTCCATATATGGATCTCTGCAACTTGCATACCATATCAGCTTGCCTATCAAGAACGAAACCATCGGGTTGTGTCATATACACATCCTCTTCAAGGTTTCCATTCAGGAAAGCTGTTTTGACATCCATTTGCCAAATCTCATAGTCATGATATGCAGCAATCGCAAGCATAATCTGGATGGATTTAATCATGGCAACCGGCGAAAAGGTTTCTTCATAGTCAATTCCATGAATTTGTTTGAAACCTTTGGCAACCAGTCGTGCCTTATAAGTATGCACCTTGCCATCCATGTCAGTCTTCTTCTTGAAAACCCATTTACACCCTATGGGTTTTACCCCTTCAGGTGGTTCCACTAAAGACCATACTTGGTTTTGGTACATGGAGTCCATCTCAGATTTCATGGCTTCAAGCCATTTAACAGAATCTGGATCCGATATAATGTCTTTGTAGGTTCTAGGTTCATCGTCTTTGTAGACTAGTGCATCACCATGTTAAGTCACGAGATAACCGTATCTCTCGGGCTCATGGCGTACTCTCCTAGATCTACGTAGCTCTTGTGCTACTTGAGGTGGTTCACTTTGATCTAGAAGTTGTGGAGTAATGTCCTCATAATGTTCAATCACTTCCTGTGGCATATCATCTTGTCCTTCGTCTAGTATAATTTGTGGTTCTAGAACTTCATCGAGTTCTACTTTTCTCTCACTAGTACTTCTTAGAAAAAATTCTTTTTCTAGGAAGACAATAGAAAGAGCAATAAAAATTTTAGACTCTTATGGGTGGTAGAAATAGTATCCTTTGGTCTCCTTTGGATACCCTACAAATATGCATTTACAGGATTTTGGGCCCAGCTTGTTCGAAGTCAATTTCTTAACATAAGCTTCACAACCCCAAATCCTTAGATAAGACAAGCTGGGCTTTCACCCAGTCCATAGCTCATATGGAGTCTTATCTACAGACTTTGATGGCACACGGTTCAAAACGTGAGTCGTAGTCTCTAGGGCATAACCCTAGAACGATGCAGGTAAATCACTAAAACTCATCATGGACCTAACCATATCAAGTAAGGTCATATTCCTCCTTTCAGAAACTCCATTGTGTTGGGGTGTATACGAAGGGGTAAGTTGTGATACTATCCCACATTCCTTCAGGTATTCAGAAAACCCTGAGCTTAAGTATTCGCCTCCTCGATCCGACCGAAGAGTTTTAATACTTTTGCCCAACATATTATGTACTTCATTCCTGAATTCTTTGAACTTATCAAAGGCTTCAGATTTATGTCTCATAAGGTAGACATAACCATATCTACTGAAATCATCAGTAAATGTGATGAAGTATGAATATCCCCCTCTGTCTTTAACTATTAGTGGACCACATACATCACTATGAATGATGCCTAACAGTTCAATAGCCCTTTCACCTTGTCCTGTGAAAGGGGACTTGGTCATAGTGCCTAACAGGCATGTTAGAGTAGGTGCCCTAAAGCCAATAAATTATTATAGAATTGACTCTTTGTAATAATGTTCATTAATCAATAAAAGGAATTTTATTCTATATTGCATAAATCATTATTATTGCAATATGTATTGATATATGTCCTTAGAATGGTAGAACCATGATGAGGGTATCAAGTGTTTCAAATCTTGATTGTGAAAACCCTATGAGCACATATGGTGGCCATTCTAGAAACGTCCAAAGCCCTAGTATTATTCTGAAGTAAGGGCACAGATAATACAGTAAGACTATCATAGTGTTGAACGAGCTTGTCGAAAGGCAGTGACTGATCTCACTTGTCAAGGTTGTTTGGTGACAACCTGGTGCAACACATGGGTGCTTGCTGTAGGCAGATATACCGCAGCAAATTCACTGGATTGACCCACCAGAGGATTCCATATGGATGGTAACCCCAGTGTCTATGGAACAAATCCTCTAACGAATGGTGGTGCATGTGATCCTTAGACTTGAGATCACCGGAGCGCCTTGTGCACCGATTGGTGCAGTTTGACACTAGCCTAATACAGTTCTATTTAGAGTTGTCAATATGGTGGTGATTGGCTGCATCAAGGAGTGTATCAAGACTATGGTGGATAGACAGAGGATTCATCACTCCCAGGTACGGGAGAAGTTATCTCACGACGCAATTCAGTATATTACAATGACATTAAAACTGTGGCCACAGTGGGATTGAGTTGTTGCTCTATCTGGTTTATAATACAAGTCATTGGTCTAGAAACTGAATACATAATATCGAGAGTAACCTAAGGTTGACACTATTTTATGCCTTCGTCTCGTCGAGATACAGCATGATGAAAGGATCGAATTGTACGCTAATTATATCGTTGACAAGTAGCTACTTTGCTAAATCTAAATCTATCGGGTGGCCATGATGCCTTGCTAGGGGGCCAATCTTGGTCTGTGTATTAATGAGACGACTAATTAGTGTTAATCGCGATACTATACACGGCTAGTATGATGATGAGCCTCTAAATCAGACACATAGAAGATAATTTAAGAGCTAGGAAGAAAGAAAGGCGTTTTCGTCTTTTTGGGCGAAAGGTATTTTGGTAATTTCCTAGTGCAATTAAATTTGCTGAGGTTGTAGCCTTTATTTAATTTATTAGAAAAATTAAATAAGTGAAATTACGTTTAAATATGTGTTCGCATATATTTAAATTATCATTATTGTTAAATGTTAATATATATATGAAATATATATTAATTGATTTTAATTGAAGATAATGATGAATTAAAATAAATATGTAATTGGGAGTGTTTGGAAACATAGGGTGTTTGGGTTGGAGCCCAAGCCTATTCGATAAGGGAATAGGGCAACTAAAATATGACTATAAAAGAAAAAGGTGTGTGTGATTTTTATTTGATTCATTCTTTGATTGAGAAAGAAAACACACAACCCCAAAAACACTCCCACTCCACATTGCTTATTTGCTTTGAAATCAAATTCTTTTGATTTTTCTTCTTTGTTCTTAAGGCTAAAGAGGATCTAGTAAATCCCTCTTTAGTTCCTTGCGATTGTCTTTGTGTGGACTTCATCGGTTTGATCCTACACTTGGATCAATAGCAAAACACGTTCAGAGATAAAATTGGAGGAGCCTCCAATATGGGTATGGTTCCTAAACTTCAAACTAATTTTCTGCAGATTCTTATAATGTATACACTGTAATTTCTGTGCCCTGATTTTGGGTTCTAAGGAACGATCCATTGTTGTAAATTTTTGTTTTCCGCTGCGTAACTGGATCCTTCCTAACAAGGCACGACTCACATACCACAAATGGCTGAAAGTCAAAAGGGTCCAAAACTCCATCCCTTTGAAGTTTTGCAATGCGGGTCTTTTTAACATGACCCAATCTACAGTGCCAAAGATATGTCTGGTTTTGATCGCTATGTTTAGCTTTCTTGGTTTCAACATTGAGAATATCTTTATTGTTTAAATCAAGAACATATAACCCATTATATAACCTTGCAATTCCAAATAGAATGCCATTCAAACTAAAGGACAACAATCCATTAGATATCTCAAAATGATACCCCATATTATCCAAACCGGATACTGAAATAATATTTCTAGAAATAGAAGGTACGTAATAACAGTTATATACTTTCAACAACAAGCCCATAGGCTAAGATAAATAGTAAGTCCCTACAGCCAATACAGCCACATGTGCTCCATTTCCAACTCATAGGTCCACCTCTCCCTTGGCGAGCACTCTACTCTGTCATAGTTCCTGTACATCAATACAAATATGAGTATCACATCCTGTGTCAATGACCAAGATGTTGAGCGTGAGAAGTTAATCTCAAACATAAACATACCTGAAGTCGTAGCATCTGACTTCTTCTTGCTTGCGAAGGAAAGCCTTGCAGTGTTTTCTCCAGTGGTCAGGCTTGCCACAAAGGAAGTAGACTACTTTGCCTTTCCCTATGCCACTCTCAAGCCTAAGAGCAACCTGTCCTTTGGGCTTGGGCTTAGGCTTAGGCTTAGGTTTGGCCTTGGCCTTACCCTTGTCGTTACCTTTTCCTTTACCGGTAGCAACCAGTAAAACAGGCTTGGACTTCTTCAAGTCTTGCTCTGCAGTCCTCAGCATGTTCAAAAGTTCCGACAGGGTTTTCACCATCATGTTCATATTGAAGTTCATTATGAACAGTGCATAAGAGTCAGGCAAGGATTGCATAATCAAATCCATTTGTAATTCTGCATCCAACTCAAATCCCAAAGTCTCAAGCCTCTCTATGTGCTCTATCATCTTGAGCACATGAGGACCAACTTGGGCTCTTTCAGTCAGACGACTTCCAAATAGTACTTTTGACACCTTGTACCTCTTATGTCGAGCATTCCCTTCGAAAAGCTCCTTAAGGTGTAGAATAATGGCAGCAGCGTCCATATTCTCATGCTGCTTTTGTAGCACTGGTGTCATCAATGCTAACATCAAGCATTGAATGCCATCAGCATCATCAAGGAACTTTTGATAAGTATCCTTTACTTCCTGAGTGGCATCAGGATCAGGATCAGGCTCAGCCATGTATGGCTTTTCAAGGATATACAATTTTTTTTCCGACTTGAGTATAATCCGAAGATTACGATACCAGTCTGAGAAATTGGATCCATCCAACCTTTTTTCTTTCTCGATTATCGGTTGCAGGTTCATTATGCTTATTTTTGGTAAATCTACAATTGCAGAAAAGATAAAGTCATTGTAAAGTTCATTGTTATTTAATATGGTCTTTTATTAAACGATGCTCCCACTATTTTACTCAAGTCAATGAAGAAGTGACATTAAATATCAATTCTGGAAAATTGCTAGAAGCTATGAATTCTGAGATAGAATCCATGCATGCTAATCAAGTATGGACTCTCATTGATCCTCTAAAAGGAATAATTCCTATTGCATGTAAATGGATCTTCAAGAGAAAGATTGACAAAGATGGAAAGGTAGAGACCTACAAAGCAAGACTAGTTACGAAAAGTTATACTAAAAAACAAGGGTTGGATTATGAAGAAACTTTCTCACCAGTCGCTATGCTTAAATCAATCTGAACTATGCTATCCATAGCTGCACACTATGATTATGATATATGACAGAATGGATGTCAAAATAGCATTCCTTAATGGGTTCATTGAGGAAAATATCTACATGCAACAACCTATAGGTTTTGTATCTAGTTCTGAAAGAAATAAAGTGTGCAAGCTGCATAAATCCATTTACGGGTTAAAACAAGCTTCATGAAACTGGAGCATCCGGTTTAATGAAACAATTAAAACGTTTGGTATTATAAAGAATTCAGATGAACCTTGTGTTTATAAATGGACAAAGGATCATGCAATCATATTTCTCATATTGTATTTAGATGACAATGGACTATTGATGGGAAATGACATTGGGTTGATGATTGAAGTTAAGTTGTTGCTATCCAGAACTTTCTTCATGAAAGACTTAAAAGAAGTGACCTACACCCTAGGAATTCATATCTATAGAGATAGAACGAAAGGATTAATAGGCTTATCCCAAAGGATGTACATAGAAAAGATGTTGAAATGGTTCAGCGTGCAAGACTCTAAAAAGGGCATTTTGCCGTACAGTCACAAAATTCATCTTTTAAAAGATACGAGTCCAAAGATTGATCAAGAGCACAAGCGGATGCGTGGGATATCCTATGTTTCAGTCGTAGATAGTCTCATGTACATTATGTTATGTACTAGGCCTGATATAGCATATGTTGTGAGTGTTACAAGCAATTATTAGTCTGGCCCAAAGGAGAAACACTAGTCAGCTGTTAAGATGATCCTTCAGTACATAAGAAGAACTAAGGATCTAATATTAAGTTATGGAGGTTTAGAGTTGAAAATTGAAGGATACTGTGATTCTGATTTTCAATCAAATGAGAATGATAGAAAGTCAGCATCCGGGTTCATTTTCACATGCAATGGAGGAGCAGTCAATTGGAAGAGTTCCAAACAGTCGACTACTGTTGATTCCATTACTGAAGCTGAATACATTGCTGCTTCAGAAGTAGCAAAGGAAGTTGTTTGGGTGCGCAAGTTCATGACTGAACTTGGTGTGGTTCCAAATATGGTTTATCTGATAACCTTGTATTGTGACAATAGTAGTGCTATTGCACAGGCAAAGGAGCCAAGGGCACTCCAGAAGTCAAAACATATTCAACGTAAATATCATATATTGAGAGAATTCATTGAGGCTAAAGAAATTTTGGTGTAGAAAACACCTTCAACAGAGAATGTAGCTGACCCACTCACTAAAGCAATGACACAAAAGCAATTGGACTATCATCTTGAGAAGATGGGTATTAGATACCATAGCAATTGGCTCTAGTGCAAGTAGGAGTTTTGTTAGTGTATGCCCTAGGAACCAATCGTGTTGTTGATTCCAAGACATTATATCTTATAAATGTATTACAAATAAAAGAAAGTGTTCTTATTTCACATGTTCTTTTACTGCTTCATTTATATTATATATATATTTGCATGTGAAATATCCGGATAATGCAAATCTTTAGAAGATCAAATCATCGAAGCATTCCCTACGTAAGTAATATTAATTGGACAATAACATTGCATAGTAGGCATGTTGAATGTCTCCATTGAATATCATGCGATGGTATTAGTATGGGTGATTATAAGTCATGTCACTAAGGCATTAGCATGGATAAACGGCTAGTGAACTGTTTATCGAATACGACCAATTACGATGAATCACATGGATGTTTAGAATGTGGTCAATGATGCATCTTAGGATCGTGCTAGTGTACCACTGATCCTTAGACTTGAGACATCATGGTTGGATTCAAGATAGGATGCATATGGTTCATATGGTGTATAAGCACAAGACTAGTCATATCTTGTGTAATAAGTCGGCTTGGTCGTATGTTATTCATGTGCGAGGACAAGTGATGGTCAAGATGTGATCCATTAACTCAAAATAGTCCAATCTCAAGTTCCTAGACGAATGTTAATAAACATTGGAAAAGGAAAATCTTTAGCCAGAGTATAATGAATGTCAGATGAAAAGTAGTTTCATGTTGACGTGTTCCATTGTATCGATTGACGATTTGATTAAAGATTAACTTAAGGGTTTTGACAAACCATGAACCACTCTTAATCGAGGTTAGATAATGAAGGGATTTTACTACACGGTACGTACGATCAAAATAGGTTCATTGGAGTTTACACTTCATTGTGGTTCAAGGGTTATGGAACATTGCTAGACGTCTACCATAATCAGTGGGAGTTTTGATTATAAAAAGTTAAAACAAAACATATCAGAATCTGATATTGGGCCCATGGCCAGATCACAGTGAACCAAACTGGTTACACATAAAACCAAGCTCAAGGAGAGACAGTAATACATATCATTAATCGGATTAATAATGTTCGGACGTAACTAGTTGCATCTGAATTAATATACTATTGAGAAATGATTATCCATGGATAGTTAGTACTATCCAAGGGTAATAAGGATTTATTAAATATTATTATTGAATCGGATTCACTAATGGGCAAAAAGTGCATTGGCTTTATTCTAAAGACTTAGAATATTTAATAGGATTAAAATTTGGGTTAATTATGAATTAACCATAAAACCAAAGACTTGACATAAACGCTCTTTTCCAAGATTAATTTTAAATTGTTTGAGAACTTCCCAAGACAATTCAAAATTACACTTTGTGTCCATGGTATATAAACCAAGTGTTATACCATTTTCATTTAATTGAAACAAAATCACTCTCTCATTTTCTCTCTCACTGTTTTGGCTCTCTCTTCTTTGGCTTGTGTGGATCACATTTTGAGGTTCTTCAAGTTCATTTGAAGAACTAAGACTCCAAGAAAGAAGATTCAAGTGTCGAATAGCAAAGGAGTACGTAATATTCCATCCTTTTCATGTAATATTTTTGGTTTATGTGTTATGTTTATGTTCTACCTTTTATCCATCATCTTGTTCATCATTTTTACACCATTTCCATGCCCAAAATGAATGAATCCCAACAAAAACCATAGTCACTCAACTTTTGTTTGATCCACAAAACCTGTGTACAGTAGCTACCTGCAGCAATGAACTTTGCCTTTGTAGTTGAGAGTGAAATGGAGTTCTATTTCTTGTTATACCAAGTCACCAAGTTGTTTCCAAGGAAAAAGCATCCTCCAAATGTACTCTTCATGTCATCCAAGCTTCCAGCCCAATCTGCATCACTAAAGCCAACAAAGGTAGGGTTACTGTCATATGCAAACCATAATCCAAATTCATATATACCTGAGACATATTTCATGACCTCTTCACAATAGTAAGATGAAGTTCAATAGGATCTACTTGAAAGTTTACATAAACACCTAAACTGAAAGATAAGTTAGGCCTACTTGCATTTAAATACAATAGGTTTCATATCATGCTTCTAAACAATTTTTTATCTACCTTTTTCCCATTTACATCCTTGGATAGTTCAAGGGTAGAGTTCATAGGTGTTTTAGCATGTTTTGCATTTTCAAGGTTGAATCTTTTAAGCATGTTCTTTGCATTTTTTTTTTTTTTTATTGTGATACAAACCATCCACTATCAAATTGCTTAATTTGAAGTCCTAGGAACATGTTTAATTCTCCTACCATGCTCATTTCAAACTCATCTTTCATTAAAGCAATAAACTCTTGCAATTGTGTGTATGAAGTTGAACCAAATACTATGTCATCAACATAAATTTGAGCACAAAGAAACTCACCACTACCATGCTTAATAAAAAGAGTCTTATCAGCATTACCTTTTCCAAAATTGTGATCAAGGAGGAATTAGGTAAGCCTCTTATACGATGCTCTTAGAGCTTGCTTTAGTCCATATAGGTTTTCTTCAGTTTGAACACATGATTTGGCTTGTAAGGATCCTAAAATCTAGTAGGTTGCTCAACATAGACTTCTTCCATAAGCAAGCCATTCAAGAATGCACTCTTCACATCCATTTGATAGAGCTTCGGCTTCAAGCAACAAGTAACACCCAGCAGCAATTTGATCGAGTCTAATCTGGCAACCGAAGCAAAGGTCTCATCAAAATCAATCCCCTCTACTTGTGTGTACGCTTGAGCAACAAGCCTGGGCTTGTTTCTGACAATATTCCCAAATTTGTTATACTTGTTCTTGAAAATCCACTTGGTTCTTATGATATTAATTCCTTCAGGCCAAGGAAGCAACTCCATACATCGTTTCTCTCAAATTGTTCAAGCTCCTTATGCATGGCAGCAATCCAGCAATCATTCTTCAGAGCTTGTTTTGCATTCTTCAGTTCTAAAATTGAAACATAGAATAAATGGTTCATTTTATTAAGCCTTTTTCTCTTTTTAATCATTACCTCTTTAGAATTTCCAATGACAAAAGATGGTGGATGAGTATTTTTGATCCAATAGGGAGGTTCTTTGGTCTTGAGAGTCCTTCTTTGAATGATTTCATATGATAAATCAACTACCAAGTCAAGTCTTTGTCTTTAGGAGACAGGCCCCTGTTAAGCAGCAATGGTGCTCACTTTAGGTTCTGGGGTGGTCACCTCATCTCGGAATTTAGTTTTAGAAGGAGTCACGATGGCCACATAGTCACGATCTGTGGTCACCTCAACAGGAGCAATCATATCATCAATTTTGTCTTCTTGTGAAAACTATGAGTAATCTTCTAAATCAGAGAAAACCACATTAAAAGATTCAATGATACATTCTATTCTCATGTTAAAAACTCCATATGCCCTACTATTTGATGAATACTTGAGGAAAACTCTTTCATCACTCTTAGCAACAAATTTCCCTAGATGATCTCTAGTATTCAAGACATAGCACTTGCAACCAAAGACATGGAAATATGAAAGATTTGGCTTCTTACCTTTCCACAACTCATATGGAGTTTGAGATGTACCTTTCCATAAGAAAATTCTATTGGAGATATGGCATGCAATGTTTATTGCCTCGGCCCAAAGTCTTGTGGGCAACTTCTTTGCATTTAACATAACTGTTGCCATCTCTTGAAGAACTCTATTCTTCCTCTCCACTACTCCATTCTATTGGGGTGTCTTTGGGGCAGAAAACTCATGCCAAATACCCTGCATTTCACAGAAGTTAGAGAAACCAGAATTTTCAAATTCCCTCTCATGATCACTTCTTACCCTTCTCATCTTCTTTACATGGTAGTTTTGCTCCACTTGCAACCTTTTCACAAGGCATTGAATTGTAGGTTAATAGATCTATCATGCAGCAGAATTTTAAAAAATTATTTGAAGATCTGCTAACCTTTAACCCATGATCCTTACACCGATAGCATTATTTTGCATAAAATCAAATCAAAGAAAAGGAGTTTCATACCCCAGCGTTGGAGGCTCCTTCGATTTGATGTTGGATTTGCAAACCACTTCAAAATAGAAGTGCACTCCCGATATCCACACCAAGACAAGATTACCGTCGATGCGAGACTTCTAGGCTAGGAAGATCACTCACCTATAAGAACAAATCACAGCAAAATTTTTTTTGAAAGAAAAATTATTTTTCTCACAAAAAGGGGTGGCGTTTTTGAAAGAGAGAGAAAGGTGACTAGGGTTTCATGTAATGACTCTTTCTAGCTAATATACTGGGGGAATATGATACGATAAAAAAACATAAACATCAAAGTAAAAGATAATGGGCCCAAAAATTTCTTTACTTTATATACAAAATACTTTACATTAATAAAAGTTTCATGTACATAAGCTCAAAAATAGTAGACAGTGGTGCCATTTCCCTCCACTTCTAGACGTTCGTCCGACTGCTTCTTACCTATTTCCTGCAAGAACAAAGAAATCAACGGAGTGAGCACTAATTGCTCAGTAAGTAAATCTGCTATACAAGCCTTCTCTTTCCGTTACTGATATTCTGAATTCTTTTCTTACTTTACTCTTTTTCTTCTTCTTCATTCTCTCTTTGTTCTTTCTCTTTTCTTCCACTATTTCTAGTTCTCACTGGTCTTTTGTTCTAACTTTCTCTGTTCTTTCTTTCTAGTTTTTTCTGTTCTTTGTTTCTTCTAATCTCTCACTACCCATGATAGGAATCATGGTATCATGCATAAATATGATGCAAATGCATAGAGATGCATTTCCTTTCTTCTTTTATGTTTCTTATTCTGTTTTCTATATTTCTTTCTTTCTTTCTACTATTTTCTTTTATTTTCTTTCTTGCTTGCTTATTCTGTCTTATTCTTTGTTATTCTATCTTATTCTTTTTTTATTCTTTGCCAATCGAACTCAGTTGATGCATGGATTCGGAGCCCTGGCTGTGTGAGTGAGTATAGCCCTCATCTATATGCACTCTTATGGACTGTAAGAATTCTTTTTCTTCTTAGGCCGCTCATTTAAGGTGGCGTGCATGTAGGTGCTTCTTCTGGGTACAACACTCATCCACACGCACTCTTACGAGCCATACAAATTCTTCTTCTCATTCTTAGGCCGCTCACTAAAGGCGGCGTGCATGTGGGAATCTTCTTCTTGTCACCCACGGGTTCCCCATCGCAACAACCTTTCTTTTCTCTTCTTTAGCACTCTTCTTTCTTTCTTTTTGTTCATTAGTGCTTTTCTTTCTTTCTCTTTATTCTTTAAGTTCTCATACATATGCATATGTGTAACGCCCCGCTTGAGGTACGTTGTTATTGTTTCCTCTTTCGCCCCCATTTGAGTTGTTTTTGGTAATATTGTTTGATTTTCATTAGTATGGGTGTTGTGTGGATTAATTGCCTTGAAATGGGTTAAAAAATGGAAAAATGGAAGAAGTGTAGTATGCCGAGCTTCGCCGGGGCGAAGAAGAATCTTCGCCGCGGCGAAGATGTGTTGAAACCACCGGAAACTCTCTGGACGGTTTCGCCGCGGCGACATAAGTTTCTTCGCCGCGGCGACGGGCCGATTTTCATGTTGGTTGAGTTTTAGATATTTTCTTCCCTAAGGGCAATTTGACCTTTCTACCCCTAATTAGCAGGAAAAGTGGGGAGTTAATTGTAAGGATTTTTCATGGAGAATGTGTTGATATGGGGGTGAGTTTGTAATGAATCAAAGGATATAGATGGAATTCCCAAAGAAGAGTAAGGGCAAAATGGGAATGATTGTGTTTATATTTCATTAAAAGGAATTAGAATCAAAGAAACCCCTCATTTCTTCTTCTCAAACGCAACTCTCCATCTTCACTCCTCTCAACTTCTCTTTTCTTTTGATCAAGGATTTCCAAGGGATTTTTGAAGTGATTTGAGGTAGAAAAGCAACCTAAGGCTTCCTAAGGTAAGGATTCCTTCTTAAGTTGTGTGATTGGTGAGTTTTGGTTTATATTGGAGTTTGAGAGTTTTTATTCTTTTGGTTAAGAGTAGAGAAGAAGGTCAAGCAAATCAAGTGAAAGGAGGAATTTGTGAAGTCTCTCCATAACAAGGTAAGTAAAACCCAACCCAAGTTGAGATTCATGAAATTTCTTGATTAGGGTTTTGATAGAAATGATGTATGTATGTGATGTGCATGTAATATGCCATGTATGGAGTATTAAATGGAGATTTCTATGCTTTGTGAATGTTAATACCTTGCAAATATGAGAAATGGGTTGTTGGATTGACAAGGTAGTTGAGATGGATTTGAAGGGGTGTTATGAAACCCTTTTTGGAAGTGTTTTGTTTGACAGGTTTTTATGGCTTTGTGAAGGGGTTTTTCCCCATTTTGGATGGTTAAGAAAAGTTTTAGAATCATGGCTATAATAGAGTTTTATAGTGCACATGAGTTGTTTGATGAAATGCCTAATAGAGGTTTGAGTGTGAGTAATGAACCTTAATTCTTGCAACATTGCATGTTGGCATCTCATAAGTGCATTGGTGAAGTTGAACCATCCATAGGCACTAGTTGTACATGGAAAAGTGACCTAAGAAAGTGTAAGAAAATTGTGTATGTAATTACCCTATAAGTAGAGAGCTTGGTGGGTACAACTACTCTAAGGGTAGAGAGCATTGAAAAATGCTACAATAGAATGAATTAGAAGAGTAGTATAGTTGGGATGATGCTTTGTGATCATCACCCGACCGTTATGGGAATCGGATTGATGCTTTGTGATCATCATCCGAATAGCCCTTAGAGAGGGGTCGATGCTTTGTGATCGTCACCCAATGAGTAATAGAAATGGGGTAGATGCTTTGTGATCACTATCCGATTAGTTATTAGATAAGTGGGTTGATGCTTTGTGATCATCATCCAACAGTTAGTAGAAGCGGGTTGATGCTTTGTGATCATCACCCGATAGTGACTAGAGACGGGTTAATGCTTGGTGATCGTTACCCAAAATTCATGAGGAACGGGTAGGTGCTAGGTGATCTCCACCCGATAGTTAAGAAGAATCGAGTTGGTGCTTTGTGATCCTCACTCGGTAGTCACTAAGAACGGGTTGGCACTTTGTGAATTCCATCCGATAGCCATAGAGAGCGAGATGGTGCTGTGTGAACGCCATCCGGCCGTACCTCCGGTAAGATGAGGACATGGTATTTAGTAGAAACAGAAACAGAATTAGAAAAGGAAAGAATTAAGAGTTATATACGGGGACAGACAGTTAGAGAGTTTACTTACTGAGCATTATTTTGTGCTCACCCCGTTATTTTCCTTTGTGGATGCAGGTTCTAGGTGATGACGCAGTCGGAGGGGCGTCGGCAAGCGAAGAGGAATAGCTACACTGTTTTCCCCTGTTTTGTCTTTTAAACCGCACTTTTGTAAACAGTAATCTTTGTGTATAAAAGACATATGATTTCTAATGAAAAGAAATTTTTGGGGCCCAATTTTATATTGTATTTATGCATGCATTGTACTAGTTTTCAGTAGTTGTTACAATATGTTTGCATGTAGATGATTCATGCTTATTATTCTTTCTAAATAAAAAATATTTAATGCAAGAATGTCATGTAGCATAAAAATAAGTCTTTCTCTATCATCTACAAGCTCATATCAAGATCACAAATAAATACACTCATACATACACTTCTCTTGGACATTTCATCAAACATAATGCATGCATGTTCAACTTCTATTTTAGCTATACTTATGTTTCTTTCTCAAGCCACCAATATTTGGAGTAAAACTCCCTTAAATCAATACTAAACTTGGCCAGGAAAAACACACTTCATAATTCTTCTCAAACTCTTTCTAAATTCAACCCAACTTCTATCAATCACCACACAACAACTTCCACTTCTCATGGCTAAATTCTACTCATCCACAACCATCAAGCAATTCTCAAAAACATAAACACATACATACATATAAAAATTCTTTACTCACTTGATTTCTCAAATCATAGCTTGAGTTGGATTTACTTACCTTGGACTTGAATAATTTCACTAGAATCTCTCTCTCTCTTTGGTAAACTTCCACTTTCTCCAAAATCCTAAGCTTAGAAACTATAAGAATTCAACACTTTAATAATTCATCACACCTCTATTTGCAAGAATTCTTACCTTGGAATGCTTAGGAATGAATCTCTGCCAAAATCCAACCAAAAGCCCTTCAATTTTCCTTGGAAATTTGATGAAGAGATTGAGAATGAAGGTGGCGTGTAGGGTGTAGAGAATGGTAAGGTTTGTGTGCTTGAACCCTTAATATCTCATATTAATATTCATACTTTCCTATTTTGCCCTTACACTTTCTTGGAAATTTCATCTTTGTCCTTTAGTCAATTACAAAAATGCCCTCATCACCATTGCATTCTCCATAAAATTTCCTTACTTTTCACCCCCCACATTTTCAACTAATTAGGGGTAGAATGGTCACTTTTCCTTTAAGGAAATTTCTCTAGAATTTTCTCAAGAATTCCAGCCAGCTCTTTGCCCCGATGAAAATTCCAGAGCATACGTCGCTGCGGCGAACTTTCTTCTTGGTCGCGGCGAAGTCTGCAATTCCCAATTTCGCCAATCCTCTTCCTTAAACCAAGCAAAACTAAGGGCATATAAGCTTAACTAAGCGCAAACAAGCATAAAATAAGTTACATACCTCAATGTGGGCGTTACAATTCTCCCCCCTTAAAAGAATTTGGTCCTCGAAATTCAAATGAACAACTCTGGGTAATGGCTTTGCATATCTTGCTCTACCTCCCATGTAGCCTTTTCGACTTTATGGTTTCTCCATAGGACTTTCACTAAAGGGACACTCTTATTTCGGAGCTCTTTAACCTTTCTGTCCAATATCTGTACTGGACGCTCCTCAAACACGAGATTCTCTTCTAAGTCCACTTCTTCTATGCTCATTATATGAGAGGGATCGCTGACATACTTCTGAAGCATCAAGACATGAAACACATTATGCACCCTGTCCATACTGGGTGGTAGTGCCAACTTATAAGCTACCTTTCCTACTCGTTGTAACACTTCAAATAGACCAATATATCTCGGTGTTAACTTCCTTTTACTACCAAAACGCATTACCCGCTCATAGGGGGAAACTTTCAGAAACACTTTATCACCCACTTCGAACTCAACATCTTTTCACTTTAAATCTACATAACTTTTCTGTCTATCTTCGGCTTGCTTCATTCTACTTCTAAACAACTTGACATCTTCTATCATTTTCTGAGTTATTTCTGGCCCAAGAGTTGTATTTAAAACATCTTTCTCATCTATCTCATCCCAATGTAGTGGAGATCTACATCGTCTACCATACAAGGCCTCGTAAGGAGTCATCTTAATTGTAGATTGATAACTATTATTATAGGCAAACTCCACCAAGGGTAATATCTCATGCCAAGATACTTTATAATCCATACAACATGCTCTCAACATGTCCTCAAGTACTTGATTCGTTCTCTCCGTCTGGTCATCTATTTGAGGATGATAGGCTGTACTAAATGCCAATCTAGTACCTAAGTTTCTCTGTAAACTAGTCCAAAAAGCTGAAACAAATCTGGAATCTTTGTTTGATACTATTATCTTAGGTATTCCATGCAATCTAACTATCTCCTTAATGTAAATCTGAGCCAATTGGTCTAAGGTAATGCTTTCCTTTACTGGAAGAAAATGGGCTGATTTGGTTAGTCTGTCCTCTATCACCTATATGGCATTATACCCTTTCTAAACTCTTGGGAGACCTGTGATAAATTCCATTGAGATACTCTCCTATTTCCATTCAAGAATGTTGAGTGGCTGAAGCAATCCTGACAGCCTTTGGTGTTCCACTTTCACTTGTTGACAAACCAGGCATTTAGCCACAAAATCTCCAATATCTTTCTTCATACCTGGCCACCAATAGCCCTTCTTTAAGTCTTGTTACATCTTAGTTGCTCCAGGATGAGCAATGTATGGTATGTCATGAGCCTCCGTAAGAATTCTCTTCTTTGTAACACCCACTTTGAGGTACATTGTTTACTCAAGTTGATTTGCCTTTTAATGTTGTATGTTGGCCTAAGTTAAATGGATATGTGTTATTGTTGCTTTTATGCCCTTAGTTTTGCTTATTTCAAGGAGAAAGATTGAAAAATTGACATTTACAAACTTCGTCGCGACAAAGGAATCTTATCGCCACAGTAATGAACTCTTTCCCAAATTAGTGTCAGAATTTCGCCGAGGCGAAGAACTCTCTGGATTTTTTCGCTAAGGCGAAGAACCGTGAGAAAATTCTAGAGAAATCTTCCTTAGGGACAAAATGACCATTCTACCCCTAATTAGTTGCAAATGTGGGGAGTGAAAAATAAGGAAATTTGATGGAGAATGTAATAAAGGTAAGGGCATTAGTATAAATGACTAAGGGACAAAGATGGAATTTTCCAATAAAGTGTAAGGGCAAAATGGGAACGTATGCCTATAATATGAGATATTAATGGTTCAAGCACAAAGACTCTATCATTCTCTACTTCTTCTCATGCCAACTTCACTCTCCATTTCTCTCATCTCTTCATCCATTTGCTAAAAGAAACTGAGGGCTTTTGGTTGGATTCTTATAAGGATTTGATCCTAACCATCAAGAGGTAAGGATTCTTGTTCTAGACATAACATTAAGTTGTGTTAATGTTGAATTCTTATTAAGTTTATGCTTAGGGTTTAAGAGGAAGAACAAGTTCAACAAGGATATAGAACTTTTGTGCAATTCTTCAAGCATAAGGTAAATAAATCCAACCCTAACCCCTTGTTTGAGCAAGTAAAGCATAAGGATAGTTTTATGTGAATTTTATATGAAGTCCATATGCTTGAGATTTGTGTATGAAACTTGTTATTGAGTTTGATGATGATCCATGAATGGGTTTTCTTCATAAGAAGGGTTGGTTGAGTTGATAAAAGTTGGGTTGAATTTAAAGGGAGCATTTATGAAGTGTATTTTCTTGGCTAGGCTTTGAGATGATTCAAGGGAGTTTTACTCTCATTATGGATGGTGTAAGAAAGAAGGAGAAATATAGTTAAAGTAGACTAGAAATATGCATGCATGCTGTTTGATGAAATGCCTAAGAGAAGCTTATGCATAAGTAGAGAAACTTATTTTTATGCAACATAGCATAATTGCATTGCATAATTGCACTTAAGGAAGAAACATAAACATGAGCCATCCATATGCATAGACTTACATATGCATGAGAACCTAAAGAAAGAATAAAGAGAAAGAAAGAAAAACACTAAAGCATTAAAGAAAGAAAAGTGCTAAAGAAGAGAAAAGAATAGGTTGTTGTGATGGGGAACCCGTGGGTGCTAAGAAGAATTTCCCACATACACGTCGCCTTAAGTGAGCGGCATAAGAAGAAGAAGAATTTGTATGAACCATAAGAGTGTATGTGGATAAGGGTTGTACCAAGAAGAATTCCTACATGCACGCCAGCTTAATTGAGTGGCCTAAGAAAGAAATTGTACAATCCGCAAGAGTGCATGTAGATGAGGACTGTACTCACTCACACAGCCAAGGTTCCAAATCCATGCATCAACCGAGTCTGATTGGCAAAGAATAAAAAAGAATAAGAATAAGAATAAGAAAGAATAAGAATAAGAATAAGAAAGAATGAGAAAGCTTGAGCATACAAGAAAAGAAAAGAAACAGAATAAGAAATAGAAAAGAAGAAAGAAAATGCATTTCTATGCATTATTGCATATGCATTGCATTCATGCATATTACCATGGTTTCCATCATGGTTAGTAAGAATAGAAAGAAAGAGTAGAAATAATAGAAAGAAAGAACAAAAAGAATTAGAAAGAAAGAAAAGAACAGTGAGAACTAGAAACAGAGAAAGAACAAAGAAAGAATGAAGAAGAGAAAGAATAGAGTAAGGAAATAACCAAAGAATAAGTTACGAGGATAAAGGAGTAAAGGATTTACTTACTGAGCATTTTTGTGCTCACCTCGTTGTTTTTCCATGTTTTGCAGGAAATAGGTGAGAAGCGATCGGATGGACATCGAGAAATGGAGAGAAATGGCATCACTATCCACCGTTGCTCAAGTTTTTGTACATGTTATTTTGGTATATGTAAAGAATTATAGTTTATAAGTAAAGAAAAATTTGGGCCCAACTACTTTTCATATGCTAAGTATGTATGTTTTCATTGTATATTTTCTAAAGTATGCTAGTAGAAAGAAGTTATTACATTCATCAACTCAACATCTTGGGGAATGCATAGGCGATTCCTGAAACGGAGGACACCATCTAACATGTGAAATTCTGGTACCTTGCCCTCAAGTACCTGCTGACTTATTTTCTGACACCACTCATTGGCAACTTGCTTTTCTTTAATCTCTTCCAGTAAGGTAGATTGAATTTTTAACCTGGCAATCCTTCCCGGTATCACCTCAATCTGTTCTCTGCATAATTCTTCTAATAATTCTTTATGCCTTGTGAGTCGGAACAAATAGGCTTTTCTACTCAAAGCATCAGCCACTATATTGGTTTTCCCTGGCTGATACTTAATCTCACAATCATCATCTTTAACCAGCTCTAACCATCTTCTCTGTCTCATGTTTAGTTCCCTTTGAGTGAAGAAATACTTTAAACTCTTGTGATCGGTGTAGATATTACTCTTTGCTCCATATAGGTAATGCCTCTAAATCTTTAATGCAAAGACTACAGCTGCCAACTCTAAATCATGTGTAGGGTACCTCATTTCATAATCTTTTAACTGTAGAGAAGCATAAGCTATTACCCTACCTAACTGCATCAGCACAACACCCAGTCCTTGCAGTGAGGTATCTGTATAAATGTCATAATCCACACTCTCTTGTGGTAACACAAAAACGAGAGCAGTGGTTAATCTTTTCTTCAACTCTCGGAAACTCTCTTCACAAGCATCTGACCATATAAAAGGAGTTCTCTATTTGGTAAGAGCTATCAATGGCTTAGCTAACTGGGCAAATCCTACTACAAACTGTCGATAATAGCCTGCTAGTCCCAAGAAACTTATAACCTCTTTTACAGTCTTTAGATTTTGTCACTCAAGAATTGCCTTCACTTTACTAGGATCCACTGATATTCCCTCTTTGGAGACAGTATGGCCCAGAAATATAACTTGATCCAGCCAAAACTCACATTTAGAAAACTTGGCAAATAGCTTCTTATCTCTCAATCGTTGTAGCACAAATCTTAAGTGTTCCTCATGCTCTTCTCTTAACTTAGAATAAACCAGGATGTCATCAATAAACACCACTATAAACTGATCAGGGCAATCATGAAACACCCGATTCATTAAGTCTATAAAGACTGTTGGGGCATTGGTTAACCCAAAAGGCATCACCATAAACTCATAATACCCATATCTCGTCCGAAAAGCAGTCTTGGCAATATCTTGTTTCGCCACTCTTACTTGATGATAACCTGACCTCAAATCAATCTTAGAAAACACCGCTGCACCTTTCAACTGATCAAATAAATCATCTATTTGAGGCAACGGGTACTTACTCTTCAATGTCACTTTATTCAACTCTCTGTAATCTATACACATCCGTAGGGATCCATCTTTCTTTTTCATAGACAGAATTGGAGCTCCCCAAGGAGAATGACTAGGTCGGATAAAACCCCTATCTAGGAGTTCTTGGAGTTGCTTCTTTAATTCCTGAAACTCAACTGGGGCCATTCGATAAGGTGCTTTAGAAATCGGTGTTGTCACTAGTGCTAGTTCAATACTGAACTCTACTTTTCTTTTCGGAGGTAAACCCGACAAATCTTCCGGAAATACATCTAAAAATTCCCAGGCTTCTGGCACATTTTGAATCTCTGGTTGTGGGATGCCACTACTTTGCACCACCAAGGCAATGTATCCAGAAAACCTTTTTCTTAACATCTTTCTAGCCTTTATACTACTGATTAACATACTCAGTTGATGACCCTCTCCAAAACTAAACTTATCCCCATCATCAAGATTAAATCTTGCTTTCTTCTTCCGACAGTCAATTTCTACTCCATACCTCCCTAGGAAATCCATGCCCAAAATAACATCAAAGTCGGGCATATCAAACACTATCAAATCAACTGACAACTCCCTTCCATGGATCACTACGGATTCCCCTGGAAGCATCTCATGGGTCACCATACTAACCCCATCAGGTAATTCTATCTTAATAGGCTGGCTCACTCTAATAGGTTTCAAACCTAATCTTTTTATCATCCCATGAGTAATAAAAGAGTGAGTAGCTCCAGAATCAATCAATGTATAAAGAGGAACTGAATGGAATAGTAACTGACCGGTAACTGCAAATGGGTTAGCCTCGGCTTCACTCTGTGCCACTGTAAACACTCGAGCATTGGTACCTCTGGAAGTCTATGCGGCGGGTGTAGAAGGGGCTTTACAATCTTTCATTAAGTGCCCCAGCTGTTGGCACCTATAACAAATGTTCCGGCCTAACTCTCTTAAACATTCCCCTGAATGAGTTTTCCTACACTTTGGACATAAGGGAGACTCAGTAGTCCTTGGCCGTTTACTTTGCCAGTCTCTTCTATTCTTCTTAGGCTGAAATTTCTTCTTATTCCTCACTTCGCTACTTCTTGAAACATCAATTCTCTCTCTTTGTAATGCGGGAGATGGCTCTCTTAATCCTGCTATTGATGGACCAACTGAGGTGAGCTTATTTACAAATATCTCTGCCCTTAAAGCTTGCTCCAAAGCCTTACTATAGGTCTGAGGGGGCTCGGCACCTGCCATTACATCACGGGCTATTTCTAGCTTTAGCCCATGCATGAACTTATCTCTTCTCAGTTCTAGGGTACTCACTACACCTAGCGCAAACCTTGCCAGGGAATTAAATTTCAGTGAGTATTCTTTCACTGTACCGGTGCCCTGTTACAAACCGATAAACTCTTGGATCTTTTCATGAACCCGATCAACTATTCTATACTCAGCCTCAAATAATCTTTTGAACTCTCCCCAAGTCATAACTGCTACCTCATGATATCTTCCATCAACTCCCACCAAATCCAGGCATCACCCTATAATAGAAAACTAGCATACCGGATCTTTCCCGGTCTGTCATGGGAAACAATGTCGTCGTACACTCTACGGACCTAAACCACTCTTCTACCACTAATGGATCCATTGTACCTCTGAATTCCAACGGTTCGTGTTGGCTTGGCAGCCCATATATAGGCTCAATATGGTTCTGTACTATTGGGGGTACCGGCCTTTCTCTTTCTTCCCTGGTGGTCGGTACTCGAACGGGGGTTTCAACTTTTTCTGGTACAACTCTCCCCTGACTTTCTACTAACACTTGTTGTACAATATTTCGAATTCTCGCCTTATCAAGGGTAGGGGGAGTAGGTTCTGGTGGGTTGGAAGTTTCCCCCGCACTTATCGTCTTCTTACTACTTGCTTAGGTTCTACGTCTCATCTACAAGACAACCACACTTGAATCAACTCAAATAACTCATTTGCTACTAAGGAAAGAATTAACTTACAACATTCGGCTACGGAACGTCAACGTGGCGAGAGAGGCACACTGTCAAATCCCAAAATCTTTGCTCTGATACCAAAAATGTAATGACTTTTTCTAGCTAATATACTTGGGGAATATGATACAATAAAAACACATAAACATCGAAGTAAAAGATAATGGGCCCAAAAATTTCTCTACTTTATATACAAAATACTTTACGTTAATAAAAGTTTCATGTACATAAGCTCAAAAATAGTAGACAGTGGTGTTGTTTCCCTCCGCTTCTCGACATCCATCCGACCGCTTCTTACCTATTTCCTGCAAGAACAAAGAAATCAATGGAGTGAGCACTAATTGCTTAGTAAGTAAATCCGTTATACTAGCCTTCTCTTTTTGGTCCTCATATTCTGAATTCCTTCCTTACTTTACTCTTTTTCTTCTTCTTCATTCTCTCTTTGTTCTTTCTCTTTTCTTCCACTATCTCTAGTTCTCACTGGTCTTTTGTTCTAACTTTCTCTGTTTTTTCTTTCTCGTTCTTTCTGTTCTTTCTTTCTTCTAATCTCTCACTAACCATGATAGGAATCATGGTATCATGCATAAATATGATACAAATGCACAAATGCATAGAGATGCATTTTCTTTCTTCTTTTCTGTTTCTTATTTTGTTTTCTTTCTGTTTTCTACATTTCTTTCTTTCTTTTTCTTTTCTTTCTTTCTATTCTTTTCTTTTCTTTTCTTTTCTTTCCTTTCTTGCTTGCTCATTCTTTCTTGTTCTTTCTTATTTTGTCTTATTCTTTCTTATTCTTTGCCGATCAGACTTGGTTGATGCATGGATTCGAAACCCTGGCCGTGTGAGTGAGTATAGTCCTCATCTACATGCACTCTTACGGACTATACGAATTCTTTTTCTTCTAAAGCCACGATAATCCGAGGATTATACTGTTTCATTTAGGCTTTTTGGCCGGATTTTGGATACTTCTTATTTCGTTTGTGCTTGAATTGCAACTTAATTTCACATATTTTATGTTTCAGGCCAAAACGTGCACTTTGAGCAAATATGAGCTGAATTGAGTTTTTTGACCAGAAGCAAGCGAATCTCAGAATTCAGGGAAGTTCTGAAGTAGATTTGAAGCACTATGAAGCTTGTTCCCATTGGAGAGCATCGAAGATTGAATATTCAAGCAAGGAAGCAAGCAGAGGGCAATTCCATAAAATTAGAATTGTTCAGGAAGGTTCGTTGTGTTGGAGTAGGTGCCCTAAAGCCAATCAATTATTGTGGAATTGACTCTTTGTAATAATGTTCATTAATCAATAAAAGGCATTTTATACTATATCGCGTAAATCATTATTATTGCAATATGTATTGATATATGTCCTTAGAATGGTAGAACCGTGACGAGGGTATCAAGTGTTGCAAATCTTGATAGTGAGAACCCTATGAGCACATATGGTGGCCATTCTAGAAATGTCTGTAGCCCTAATATTATTCTGAAGTAAGGGCATAGATAATACGGTAAGGCTATCATAGTGTTGAACGACCCTATCGAAAGGCAGTGAATGATCTCACTTGTCAAGGTTGTTTGGTGACAACCTGGTGCAACACATGGATGCTTGCTGTAGACAGATACACTGCAGCAAGTTCACTGGACTGACCCACCAGAGGATCCCATATGGATGGTAACCCCAATGTCTATGGAATAAATCCTCTAACAAATGGTGGTACATGTGATCCTTAGACTTGAGATCACCGGAGTGCCTTGTGCATCGATTGGTGCAGTTTGACACTAGCCTAATGTAGTTCTATTCAAAGCTGTCAATACGGTGGTGATTGGCTGCATTGAGGAGTGTATCAAGACTATGGTGGATTGACAAAGGATTCATCACTCCTGGGTACTGGAAAAGTTATCTCACAGCACAATTCAGTATATGGCAATGACACTAAAATTGTGGCCACAATGGGATTGAGTTGTTGCTCTATCCGAATTATAATACAGGTCATTAGTCTAGAAACTGAATACATAATATCGAGAGTAACCAAAGGTTGACACTATTTCTATGCCTTCGTCTCGTCAAGATAACGTATGATGAAAGGATCAAATTGTACGGTAACCATATCGTTGACAGGTAGCTACTTTGCTAAATCCGAATCTATCGAGTGGCCATGATGCCTTGCTAGGGGCCAATCTTGGTCTGTGTACAGTGAGATGATTAATTGGTATTAATCGCGATACTATACACTGTCGGTATGATGAGGAGCCTATGGGACACACACATCGAAGATAATTTAAGATCCAAGAAGAAGGAATGGCGTTTTCATCTTTTTAAGGCAAAAGGGTATTTTGGTAATTTCATAGTGTAATTAAATTTGCTGAAGGTCGTAGCCTTTATTTAATTAGAAAAATTAAATAAGTGAAATTACGTTTAAATATGTGTTCACATATATTTAATTAAATCATCATTATTGTTAAATGTTAATATATATATTTAATATATATTAATTGATTTTAATTGAGATAATGATGAAATAAAAAATTAAATATCTAATTGGGAGTGTTTGGTAACATGGGGTGTTTGGGTTGGAGCCCAAGCCTATTCCATATTGGAATAGGGTAACTAATTTTTACTATAAAAGAAAATTGTTTCTTTGTAAAATCATGAGACTTTTCATTATTTCATTCTCTTGAAAACACAAACACTGTAGCCCCATTTCTCTCCCACGGCAGAAACCCATTTTGCCTAAAATCAATTCATTTTGATTTCATTCTTCTTTAATCTTAAAGTCAAAGAGGATCTAGCAAATCCCTCTTTGGTTCTTTGTGATTGTCTTCATGTGGACTACGTCAGTTCAATCCTATGCTTGGGTCGGTAGCAAAAACATTCAAAGACAAACATGGTGGAGCCTCCAAACACGCGTATGATTCTCTTAACTCATGATTAACCTTTTTGTGTAGATTTTACTTTAATATAAATTGTAAAATTATACCCTTGATCTTGGCTCAAGTAAACGATCCTTGTATCATTTTTTTTTTTTTTTTGTTTCTGCTGCGTATATAGACCATTTCCTAACACGCCACAGCGGAGTTCATTCTTCGCTGTGGCGATAGACTCTCGATATGAGATTTCAACTTAACTCGTTGCTGCGGCGAAGAATATTCTGCACCGCGGCGAAGTCTGCGATTTTCAATTTTATTCAAAACACATAGTTTCATTTTAGGAAAGTTTTTAGGTTTTTGGATCGACTATATAAGAAAAACTTAGCCATTTTTAGAGGTTCGTCACTTTTAGAGTAAGTTTAACATTTTGGGAAATAAGGAGAGAAGATTGAGATTGAACCTTAGGGATTCATCAAATAGGGAAGATCTCTATTCTCTTTTCTTAATTTCAATATTTTGAATACATTGCTCACCGTTTTTCCTTCGATTTGTGTTAATTTCAGTATGAACTAACTCATCTTGGGTTAGGGTTTTGATGCAATTTGGGATTTCTACGTTTAATCAATGAATTAGTGTTGTTTCTACGTTCCATTGCATGGATTTTGTGATTTCTCTGGTTTTTCTTGAAAGTATTTGTTGAACATGATGAGATTGAGAAATGAATCATGTATGAACTTCTTAGGGAAATCACCATTGTTTTATTGAACGCTAGAGATAGGTTTGAGAATCAATGAAATCAATCTAGAATTACATTAGCTCAATGAACTTGGATTTATTAATCTTCAAATTGTTGGGTACGTAAGCTTAATAGGGAAAAGTAGGAATTCATAGCCTGATAAGGTATGTTTTACACATTAGGGAGTTTGATTTACAATCCGTGCATGTGAGTGTAGAACTAGCATAATTCGTAGATTAATTCATAGAATCCTAATGAAGTCAAAACCCTAACCGTTTGCCTTACTTGATATTACTCTTGCTTTAATCTTGCTTTCATTAATTAGCCTTTTAAATACTTGGTAAATTTTGTTTTCATTTTAGTTTAAATTCCTCCCGTCAATCCAACACTTTTCGATTTCTCCAACTTGATAACAATTAGGAAAATCAGTGCTTAACATCCAATCCTCATGGGAACGATACTTTTCTTATCACTTTATTACTTTTTCCGACTAGTGCACTTGCTATACATTGCATGTTGTAGTTACAACGCAACAAGTTTTTGGCGCCGTTGCCGGGGATTGATTTTTGTGTTAACATTGAATTTTTCTTGTGTAGCTAGATTGGAGTTTTTTTTTTTAATTGTTTATTGGTTAATTTTTGTTGTTCTTTTCTGTTAGCTTGTGATCTCACTTTTTCTCTCTTTTGTGTAGTTTATGCGAAGAGCTAGACGTTAGCCAGTGGTTCCTATTGATCTAGAGATTGAAAGAACTACAAGAAGACTTAACAGAGAGAGAAGAGAACAAGAGGCCATAGTTGTTGAGATGGCAGAAAACAGAACATTGAGGGAATTCTCAGTTCCCACGGTTGATGGCAGTAGGTCAAGTATAACTAGACCAGCAATACAAGCCAACACTTTCGAAATAAAGCCGACAATCATCCAGATGATCCAACAGTCGGTACAGTTTAAGGGAGATTTGAAGGAAGATCCAAATCTGCACATTGCAAACCTTTTAGAGATCTACGATACCTTCAAGTCAAATAGAGTGTCAGATGATGCCATCAGATTGAGATTGCTCCCTTTTTCATTAAGGGATAATGCAAAGGGATGGTTAATGGCACTACCACCAAGAACAATCACTACATGGAATGAATTAGCACAGAAGTTCCTGACTAAATTCTTTTCTCTAGCAAAATCTGCGAAGATGAGAAATGATATCACATCGTTTCTATAGGAAGAGTCTGAATCATTATATGAGGCTTGGGAAAGATACAAGGAACTACTGAGGAGGTGTCCACACCATGGTTTGCCAGTTTGGATGCAAGTCCAAACGTTCTATAATGGGTTGATGGTTAATGTGCAAACGATGGTGGATGCAGCATCAGGAAGAGCATTGCAAAACAAGACACCTGGAGAAGCTCATGAGTTGCTTGAAGTTCTAGCAAGTAACAATTATCAAAGACCGAATGAGAGGATACAATCGACGAAATCTATGGGTCTTCATGAAGTTGATGCATACATGGCCATTTCAACCTAACTTATAGCACTTCAGAAGCAATTAGGAGGTATGCAAGTGAATTCTATTCAAGCACCTCAATTAACTTGTGATTTTTGTGCAGGTAACCATATGAGCAATGAATGTCAAGTAGGGAACACTTTTGCTTCAGCTTCATCATCATCAGAACAAGTCAACTACTTGGCAAGAAATCAAAGACAACAAAACAATTCTTATTCCAACATGTATAATCATGGTTGGAGGAATCATTCAAACTTGTCTTGGGGCAATCAGAATCAATAGAATTAGCAGAATAACCAATGGAACCAAAGAATGATGCCAAACAATCAAGCGGGGGTGAATAATCAACTAGGAGATGAAAGAGTGACAAAACTAGAGGATATGTTCAGAAAATTTATGCAAGAGACCATAAGTTTCATGAATGAGACAAGGGCGAATTTCAGAAACCAAGGCGCATCCATTTGAAACTTGGAGGTACAGGTGGGTCAATTGGCCGATAAGCTAAATGAGAGACCACAAGGTTCCCTACTAAGCAACACAGTGACAATCCCACGTGAACAAGCGAATGCAATAACTCTGTGAAGTGGGACAGTCTTGGAAGAGGTGGAACAATCAAAGAAATAAGAAAGCCCGCCAAAAGAAAATGAAGATTCTGATGAGGAAGTTGACAAAGAGATCATTGCTAAAGAGAAACCAACCAGTCTTAGGGAAGATGAATCAAAGCGAGAAGAGAGGCAAAGGCAAAAGAAAGAAAAATTGCCATTCCCTGAGATACCACCAGAGTTGGCACATCACACCCCTCCTATGCCTTTTCCTCAGAGACTTAGAAAGAAAAATCAGGATAAGCAGTTTACCAAATTCATTGAAATATTTAAAAAACTGCATATTAACATTCCTTTTGTAGATGAATTACAAAAGATGCCAAGCTACGCAAAATTTCTCAAGGAGATTTTATCAAACAAAAGGAAGTTAGAAGATGAGGAAACAGTGATGCTTACGGAAGAATGCAGTGCCATTCTACGGAAGAAGTTGCCACCGAAACTTAAAGATCCAAGGAGTTTTACTATTCCTTGTGTTATAGGAGACATTACTTTTGATGATTTAGGTGCAAGCATAAATCTAATGCCTTTTTCTATTTTCAGGAGATTAGGGATTAGTGAAGTGAAGCCAACAACCATATCTTTGCAGCTTGCAGATATATCCATCAAGCATTTGAGGGGCATAGTTGAGATGTTTTGGTGAAGGTGGATAAAGTTATCTTTCCTGTGGACTTTGTTGTATTGGACATGGAAGAGGACAAGGAAATGCCTCTCATCTTGGGGCGACCATTTCTGGCCACCAGAAGAGCCCTCATTGATGTGCAAGAAGGAAAATTGTTGTTAAGGGTCCAAGATGAAACAGTAACGTTCAATGTCTTTGAGGCCATGAAATTCCCATCAGAGTTAGATTCATGCTTTAGTGTAGACGTGGTGGATAGATTAGTAGCAGAGGCTATTGAAGAGAACATCTTTCAACTACCTCTAGAAGCATGCATTGCCCAATAAAAAACAATAGAGGTAGATGAGCTGACGAAGAATGAGTGTGCTAGATTTTTGGAAGCACTTTAGCTGATTAATGCGAGCCAAGATTCAGAATTTGAAGAGTTTGATATTGAGAAAGAAAAGGAAAAGGCAAGAACGAAAGAATCTCCAAAACTTGAACTGAAACCTTTACCTTCTTAACTCAAATATGTGTATCTTGGTGAATCAGAAACCTTCCCAGTGATTATCAATTCAAGGCTGAGTAAATTGGAAGAAGAGTAGTTGATTCGGGTGTTAAGGGAGCATAGATAAGCAATTGGATAGACTATATCAGACATTAGAGGCATCTCTCCATCTTTTTGTATGCACAAGATACTCATGGAAGATAATGTCAAGCCTAGGGTGCAACCATAACAGAGATTGAATCCTTCGATGAACGAAGTGGTCAGAAAGGAAGTGGTGAAACTTCTAGATGCAGGAATAATCTATCCTATTTCAGATAGTCCATAAGTGAGCCAGGTGCAAGTGGTTCCAAAGAAAGGAGGTATCACGGTGATTAAGAATGACAACAATGAATTGATACCAACTAGGACAGTCACGGGTTGGAGGTTGTGAATCGATTACAAGAAACTGAATGAAGTGACAAGGAAGGATCATTTCCCACTTCCTTTCATCGATCAAATGTTGGAGAGATTGGCAGGGCATGCTTATCATTGTTTCTTGGATAATTTTTCAGGTTATAATTAGATTGTCATTGCTCTTGAAGATCAAGAGAAAACGACATTCACTCATCCCTATGGCACCTTTGCTTACAGAAGGATGCCTTTCGGGTTATGCAATGCACCGACCACATTTCAGCGATACATGATGGCAATCTTTGGTGACATGGTGGAGCAGTTTATAGAAGTCTTCATGGATGACTTCTTTGTTTTTGGTTCTTCTTTTGACAATTGTTTATCTAATCTCTCATTTGTTTTGCAGCGATGTCAAGAGACGAATTTCGTGCTCAACTAGGAGAAATGCCATTTCATGGTACAGAAAGGAATAGTATTCGGTCACAGAATTTCAAAGGATGGCATCGACATGGATCAAGCAAAAACAGAAGTGATTGAGAAGCTGCCACCACCTATAAACGTTAAGCAATCCGGAGTTTCTTGGGGCATGTGGGGTTCTACAGACGGTTTATCAAGGATTTCTCTAAAATCTCTAAACCCTTTTGCAATTTACTGATTGAGGATGTTCCTTTTGATTTTGATGATGAATGCATGCATGCATGCTTTTCAAACTCTTAAGAAATTATTCGTGTCAGCACCTATTATTGTAGTTCCTAATTGGGAACTACCTTTCGAATTGATGTGTGATGCTAGTGATTTTGCACTAGGAGTAGTTTTAGGACAAAGAAAGAACAAAGTTTTGCATGTAATTCAGTATGCTAGCAAGACACTCACTAATGCACAGATGAATTACACCACTACTGAAAAATAGTTGTTAGCCGTTGTTTTTGCATTTGACAAATTTCATTCTTATTTGCTAGGTGCTAAGGTGATAGTCTACATGGATCATTTGACGCTCAAGCATCTGTTGGCAAAGCAAGAAGCAAAACCGAGGCTGATAAGATGGATCTTACTATTACAAGAATTTGAGTTGGAGATCCGAGATAAGAAGGGGTCAGAAAATTGGTGGCGGATCATTTGTTGAGAATTAAACTACCAACCCAGGGAAGTGAAGAGGAAACTCAAATCAAAGAGGCTTTCTCGGATGAGAAATTGATGAGAGTTGAAGAAGCTCCTTGGTATGCAGATATTGCAAACTACTTGTCATCGAGAGTGCTTCCAAATGGCATGACCTTCCAACAAAAGAGGAAGTTTTTCTCTGACTTGAAGTATTATTTCTAGGAAGAACTATTTCTGTATAGACACTGTGCTGATCAGATGATACGTAGGTGTGTCCCAGAAGAAGAGATGGAGAGTATTCTACGGCATTGCCATGAAAGGGAAGTGGGTGGTCATTTTGGAGGAACTAGGACAGTAGCCAAGGTCTTTCAATCTGGATTTTATTGGCCAACCCTATTCAATGATGCCTTCTAGGTAGTTCAAGAATGTGACCAATGTCAACGGAGTGGAAATATTTCAAGGAGAGATGAGATGAGATGAGATGTCATTGAATAACATCCTAGTTGTTAAGCTGTTTGATGTGTGGGGAATTGACTTCATGGGTCCCTTCCCAAATTCGTATAGAAATGTGTACATCTTGGTGGCTGTAGACTACGTGTCGAAATGGGTGGAAGCAGTTGCATTGCCATCCAATGATGCCAGGGTGGTGGTTAACTTTGTGAGAAAGAACATTTTCTCAAGATTTGGGGTACCACAGGCAATTATTAGTGATGGAGGGTCTCATTTTTGTAATAGGCAATTTGATGCACTGTTGGGAAAATATGGAGTGAAACATAGAGTGGCTACACCGTACCATCCTCAGACCAGCGGGCAAGTGGAACTGTCAACCAGAGAGTTGAAAAGAATTCTAAAGAAGACAGTTAATGCTTCCAGGAAGGATTGGTCATGGAAGTTAGATGATGCATTATGGGCATATCGCACTGCATTCAAGACTCCAATTGGTATGTCTCCATTTAGGTTATTATATGGGAAGGCATGTCACTTGCTAGTGGAACTCGAGCATAAGGCATATTGGGCAGTTAAGCAGCTAAACATGGATTTACGAGCTACTAAGGAGGAAAGGATGCTGAAATTGAATGAACTTGACGAGTTTCGTCATGAAGCATATGAGAATGCCCAGATTTACAAAGAAAAGACCAAGATGTGGCATGACAAGCATATCAGGAAGAAGAACTTTGAAGTGGGTAAAAAAGTTTTGTTGTATAATTCTAGACTTAGACTCTTCCCTGGAAAACTTAAGTCTAGATGGTCCGAACCCTTCATACCTACAAAAGTTTACCCATACGGGGCGATGGAGGTTTCACGTGAAGAAAAGGGCACATTTAAGGTCAATGGACAAAGATTGAAGCCATACATTGATGGGGTGATGAGTTGCAAGTCACTTCCCATCCAACTTGACATCCCAAAATGATGACATGAGAAAGTCAAGCTTCCAACTATAAACAAGCGTTTCTTGGGAGGCAACCCAAGTGTTTTCATTTGTTTGTTGTTGTTTTGAATCTGTTTAGTTGTTTTATGATTTAGAATAATTTTAATTTTGTGTGTTTTCGAGTGTTTCAGGTGAATGATCAAACTATGGCGAAAAAAAGGAAATTTCCAGTTTTCGCCGCAGCGATGTACACCATGCAAGAAAAAGATTCGAAAAGTTCTAAACTTCGCTATGGCAAAGTTTGCTCTTCCCCAAGGCATTGTGCTCTCTAGAATTTTTCACCGTGGCGAGAAAATTTTCTTTCCCGCGGCATAAATGGTATTATGCTAAGGAAATTTTGCCGCGGCAATGTATACACTAGAATTTTTCTCTGCGGCGAAGAAATTTTCTTTGCCGCAGCATCGACTGGGTTTTGCATATTAAACAAAGAACTTCGCCGTGGCGAAAACTGCTTTCTATAAATACCCAACAGGACTTTTCATTTTTGCGAAAAGTTTCAAAACACACCCAAGAGCCAAACACTTCCACCTTTAATCCAGAGCTTGTCCAGTGAATTTCCATCCCTATACCTAAGTCCTTAACCCTTAAAAACACTAAATCAATTCATTTTGCCAAGGATTTTTGTGAAATTTGAAGAAAATTTTGGAAACCCTAGGTTTTAAAAAATTGGGGATCTTGCAATATGGGCCGAAATTGAAGAGATTGGTGGTGCATTCATCTTGGGATTGGTAAGATTCTGAGTTCTCCAGCCTTTAAATTGATCAATTTTGATTATAAGTGTTTTGAATTTGAGATATTGATTGAATGTGTTGAGTTGTGAATTTTGGTGAAGTTTGTGGTGTGATATTGATTGAAGGAGTGTGGAGTTTGATTTGTGGGTCGTTGAGGAAGTTGGGTTTTAGATTTGGAGTTCTTTTGATTGAGTTTAGAAGAGTAATGAATTCGGGGGTGTAGGTGCAACATTTTGAAACTTTGGTGTACATTTAAGAGTGATTGTGGTCAATAGTAAGGGCATTTAGCGTTGAATTGTCGGGTTGAATTCTTAGTTTGGGGGTAGCTTTGAGTATTCATAGTGAAAACCAAAAATGCTGCTCAAAATGGCTTCCAAAGGTAAAGGGAAAGGGAAACAAGTAGACAATAGGTTTGTTAGTGAAAAGGCTCGGCAACGTTATGAAGGTGCAATCAAAAGGAAAGATAAGGGGTTTATTGCTGAGCGTGTATTGACCACCGCCCATGCAGAAGATTGGAATCGAGGAAGAGGTTGGGATAGCTTCATGAGTGAACCTAAACATTTAGCCGTAGAGCCAATAGTGAGAGAATTCTATGCTAATTTCCTTGAGTGTGATCCCGGACATGTGTATGTGAGAGGTATTGATGTGCCAATTGATGTGAAGGTTATCAATGATTTTTACAGAATCGATCTCATTGACCATGATGAGTATCAGAAATTTAAGAAGAAGCAAATTAACGAGGAGGAGATACTTAAGGTCATAGCAAAGTCAGGTACCTCTTGGAATATTTCGAAGAAGGAAAGAAGAAGCATTAAGGGAACGAATCTGATTCCTATGGCTAGATTGTGGCAGTACTTTTTGTGTGCCAGGATGGTTTCGGAGACGCATTATAGCACAGTGGTTTTTGATCGGGCAATGTTACTCTATTGCATTGCCATTGGAAAGAAAATGGATGTAGGGAACATTATCATGGATAGTATACGACATGCGGCCAAACCAGGGCAAGGGAGTTTCACCTTCCCACATCTCATTATAGAGATGTGCACTTGAGCAGGAGTCAAGACAGCAGATGATGAACCACTTATTAATTTTGCCCACCCCTCGATGCCACCTACTATCGCAAGCTACTTGGAAGTCCTCCCAGAGAAGAATCCGGCTCTGTAATGAAAAGACAAAGAACCTCAGAAGCTGCCGCAACATCTAGTTCAACATCCACAACAAAAGAGCTGCTGCAGCAGATTTTGGGTAAGATGAAACGGATGGAACGACGTCAAGATTGGATGGCAGAGCAGACCCGAATGCTATATGATATGCAGCACAGCTGTTGCACCAATCTAGGCGTCGACGTTTCGAGCTTCCAATGGGAAGACTGAGATTCTGAGGAATGGAATGATTCCGAAGCAGAAGATGATGACACTGAAGGAGAGGAGGAGGACGAAGAATGAAACCTGAGCACTTGTTTTTGTAGTTTATATTTTCATTTGTTATTGTTTCTTTTTGTTTTGAACATTGGAACTAATTTTCTTTTCGTTTTAGAATTGTTAATTTTTGTTTGAACTTTCTAGTAGTTGTAAGGGCGAGATTAGGTTGTAATATTTCCATATTATTCAGTGAAATTTTCTAACACAGTGGACACCACAGAATTTCAATTGTTTTACAGATTATGATTATGAGAGAGCCAAGGAATGGGTGTGCATGCTGTTGAACGAAACTCAAACTTCACGGATTAATCAGGGAACTATCTCGTACCTTTTTAAATACTATTTTTCTATTCTTAAATTGTGCATAGTGTGACATTGGGGACAATGTCATCTTTAGTTTGGGGGTAGGAAAATTCAAAATTTTGATTTGTGTTTAGTGGTTTTCATGTTTTGTATTGTTGTGCCAATGATGAATTGCATAAGTCTATGATGAGAATAGGATTGTTGGAATTTTATTTTTGAAAAATGTTAAGCATTGCTTCAAGTTTAGGTTGGTTGACTTGATTTAGCTTGAGGTTTGTTGAGTGGTTCAACCACCATTTTCATTATTTCGGCATGCCTAGATTCATTTTATGTGGTTAGGTGAAGTCTTGATAATGTTGGTGGACTCTAGAACCTAGTTGAGAAGTGCTTGAGGCGAAATTCTAGGAATAGACATTATTGAGAAAGTGATTTATGTGGTTTTTTGAAACGTTTGAGCCTTTCCAGCCAACCATGAAAATTTATCCTTAGTCACCCATTTGAGCCTTATGAAATCATCGTTGTCCTATTTTTTCTTGTGCAACCAATAATGCCCAACCCTTTCACCCTAAACACGTTTCACAACCTTTAAGAGAATTCTGAACCTATTGCAGACACAAAAGAGCTTAGAGAGTTGTGTGAGATGCTAATGAACCAAAAGAATAAGTTTGAGGGTCGCGAGAAGGGCAAGAAAAAAAAGGGTATTTAACCTCAAAAATTTAGTGTTATTTCTGTTTTTTTTTTTTTTAAATAAAAGAAATAACAAAAAAATTTATAGAAATTTGAGAGTGCATTTCAGAATAAAAAATAAGAATTGCACATGTTTGAGGTTCACAAAATGGTTGACACCTTGAGCGGTGGTTGAGAAAGAAACGGGGAAGTGATGTAGTTCTTAGTGTTTGCTTAAAAGAAACCCAGTTCTCTTGCTTTGTTTAACTTTTCCTTTTCTTTGGAGCCCACTAATCATGTCTAACGTTACAAGCCTGTAAAGACCTTTTGATCTTTAGTGATGTCGAATCCTCATTAGTGGTGAGTAGTTCTATACTTAGGCTTATGGAGTCTGCCACCATTTGATAAACTCTGCATTTCTGCATAAAATAATCCAGGAAGTTGGAATGTGGACTGAAGTGGGGATTACCTACTCAAGGGACCAATAGAGAAAGATATTCAATGCAACTTATAACTTCTTGGAGTGTTGAGCATTTTCCAGTAATAATGTTTCAACAATTTTTTAGACTTGTATAAATTCTAGGCAGTTCTTTGTGTGTGATTTTTTATTTTCAAGTTTTCTCATTTCATTTTCAATTTTGTTGTTTCTGCTTTTGTTTGTTAGTTGTTTTTCTTGGAGTCGTGTTTTGTACCTGATGCTCGGGGACGAGCATGTCTTTAGTTTTGAGGTATTTGATAATCCGAGGATTATACTGTTTCATTTAGGCTTTTTGGCCGGATTTTAGATACTTCTTATTTCGTTTGTGCCTGAATTGCAACTTAATTTCACATATTTTATGTTTCAGGCCAAAACGTGCACTTTGAGCAAATAATAAGCGGAATTGAGTTTCTAGACTAGAAGCAAGCAAATCTCAGAATTTGAGGAAGTTCTGAAGCAGATTTGAAGCACTATGAAGCTTGTTCCCATTTGAGAGCATCGAAGATTGAATATTCAAGCAAAGAAGCAAGCGGAGGGCAATTCCATAAATTCAGAATTGTTCAGGAAGGTTCGCTATAGCAGAGTTCATTCTTTGCCACGACGATAGACTCTCGACATGGGATTTCAACTTAACTCGTTGCCATGGAGAAGAATATCCTTTGCCGCGGGGAAGTCTGCGATTTCCAATTTTATTCAAAACACACAGTTTTATTTTAGGAAAGTTTTTAGGTTTTTGGACCGACTATAGAAGAAAAACTTAGCCATTTTTAGAGGTTCGTCACTTTTAGAGTAAGTTTAACATTTTGGGAAAGAATGAGAGAAGATTGAGATTGAACCTTGGGGATTCGTCAAATAGGGAAGATCTTTGTTCTCTTTTCTTAGTTTCAATATGTTGAATACATTGCTCAAAAATTTTAATTAGATTTGTGTTAATTTCAGTATGAACTAACTCATCTTGGGTTAGGGTTTTGATGTAATTTGGGATTTCTATGTTTAATCAATGAATTAGTGTTGTTTCTGCATTCCATTGCATGGATTTTGTGATTTCTCTTGTTTTTCTTGAAAGTATTTGTTAAACATGATGAGATTGAGAAATGAATCATGTATGAGCGTCTTAGGGAAATCACCATTATTGTATTGAATACTAGAGATAGGTTTGAGAATCAATGAAATCAATCTAGGATTTCATTAGCTCAATGAACTTTGATCTATTAATCTTCAAATTGTTGGGTGCGGAAGATTAATAGGGAAAAGTAGGAATTCATAGCCCGATAAGGTATGTTTTACACATTAGGGAATTCGATTTACAATCCATGCATGTGAGTGTAGAAGTAGCATAATTCGTAGATTAATTCATAAAATCCTAATAAAGTCAAAACCCTAACCGTTTGCCTTACTTGATATTACTCTTGCTTTAATCTTGCTTTCATTAATTAGCCTTTTAAATACCTGGTAAATTTTGTTTTCATTTTTGTTTAAATTCCTCCCGTCAATCCAACACTTTTCAATTTCTCCAACTTGATAACAATTAGGAAAATCAGTGCTTAAGAGCCAATCCTCATGGGAACAATACTTTTCTTATCACTTTATTACTTTTTCCGACTAGTGCACGTGCTATACATTGCATGTTGTAGTTACAACGCAACAGGCCACTCATTTAAGGTGGCGTGCATGTAGGTACTTCTTCTGGGTACAGCCCTCATCCAAATGCACTCTCATGAGATGTACAAATTTTTCTTCTCATTCTTAGGCCGCTCACTGAAGGCGGCGTGCATGTGGGAATCTTCTTCTTGTCACTCACAGGTTCCCCATCGCGACAACCTTTCTTTTCTCGTCTTTAGCTCTCTTCTTTCTTTCTTTTTGTTCTTTAGTGCTTTTCTTTCTTTCTCTTTACTCTTTAACTTCTCATACATATGCAATGTTTGCATGTAGATGATTCATGCTTATTATTCCCTCTAAATGCAAATATTCAATGCAAGAATGCCATGTAGCATAAAAATAAGTCTTTCTCTATCATCTACAAGCTCATATCAAGATCACGAATCTCCTGGACATTTCATCAAACATAATGCATGCATATTCAACTTCTATTTTAGCTATACTTCTGTTTCTTTCTCAAGCCACCAATATTTGGAGTAAAACTCCCTTAAATCAATACTAAACCTGGCCAGGAAAAATACACTTCATAATTCTTCTCAAACTCTTTCTAAATTCAACCCAACTTCTATCAATCACCACACAACAACTTCCACTTCTCATGGCTAAATTCTACTCATCCACAATCATCAAACAATTCTAAAAAACATAAACACATACATACATATAAAAATTCTTTACTCACTTGATTTCTCAAATCATAACTTGAGTTGGATTTACTTACCTTGAACTTGAATAATTTCACTAGAATCTCTCTCTCTCTTTGGTAGACTTCCACTTTCTCCAAAATCCTAAGCATAGAAACTATAAGAATTCAACACTTTAATAATTTATCACACCTCTATTTGCAAGAATTCTTACCTTGGAATGCTTAGGAATGAATCTCTACCAAAATCCAACCAAAAGCCCTTCAATTTTCCTTGGAAATTTGATGAAGAGATTAAGAGAATTGAGAATGAAGGTGGCTTGTAGGGTGTAGAGAATGGTAGGGTTTGTGTGCTTGAACCCTTAATATCTCATATTAATATTCATACTTTCCCATTTTGCCCTTACACTTTCTTGAAAATTTCATCTTTGTCCTTTAGTCAATTACAAAAATGCCCTCATCACCATTGCATTCTCTATAAAATTTCCTTACTTTTCACCCCCCCACATTTTCAACTAATTAGGGGTAGAATGGTCATTTTTCCCTTAAGGAAATTTCTCTAGAATTTTCTCAAGAATTCCAACCAGCTCTTTGCGCTGGCGAAGCTTTTTCTTCGCCATGGTGAAAAATTCTAGAGCATACGTCGCTGCGACGAACTTTCTTCTTTGCCGCGGCAACGACAAAGTCTGCAATTCCTAACTTTGCCAATCCTCTACCTTAAACCAAGCAAAACTAAGGACAAACAAGCAACACTAACGGCAAACAAGCATAAAATAAGTTACGTACCTCAATGTGAGAGTTACATTTCAATTTTGCAACTCAATCATTAAATGATTTAATTTTTAGTTACACTTAAATATTGCATGGTAAAATCCTATTCTACTTGGAATTGCAAACAACTTATTCCAATTTGGAATAGATTCCCCTTGCAACCAAACATGGCATTTCTAATTCAAATTTAAAAACCAAAATTTCAATTTCATATTAATAATATTAGATAATATCCATTATATTTAAATTCAATTCAATTCAAATTTAAAAACCCAATTTGAATTTCATATTATTAATATTAATACTAGATAATATCCTTTATACTTAAATTCAAATACATATATATATACATAATCTTACTAATTGAATTTCCATATAAAATTAAATTTAGGCAGCAACCTCAGCAAATTTAATTGCATTGTGAGATTACCAAAATGTCTTTTTATCATAAATGATGAAAATACCCCTCTCACGAATTATGTTCTTAATCTGTTTTTTATGTGTGCGACCCGAAGGCTCCTCTTCGTATCGGTAGTGAATAGTATCTCCATTGACAATCAATCAATCTTCCCACTCGACACACACCAAGATTGGCCTCTAGCCAGGCCTCATGGCCACCTAATAGATTGGATTCAGCGAAACTGCTACCTATCAAATATATGGTTACCATGCAATTCAATCCCTTCATCATCTATTATCTCATCAAGGTCGAGGCATAGAAGTAGTGTCAACCTCATATATTCTTGACATCTCAGTATTCGATTATTGGACCAACAACCAAAATAAATTGGATTGAGCTATAACTCAATCCCACTGTAGCCACAGATTTAATGTTATTGCCATCTACCGAATTACTCAGTGAGATAATTTCTCTTGTACCTGGGAGTAATGAATCCTCTATCGATCCACCATAGTCTTGATACACTCCTCGATGTAGCCAATCACTACAGTATTGATAGCTCTTAATAGAACTATGTTGGGTTAGTGTCAAACTACACCAATCGGTGCACAAGGTGCTTCGGTGATCTCAAGTCTAAGGATCACATGCACCACCATTTGTTAGAGGATTTATTCCATAGAAACTGGGGTTACCATCCATATGGAATCCTCTGGTGGGTCGGTTTGGTGAACTTGCCTATAGCAAGCACCCATGTGTTGCATTGTGTTGTCACCAAACAACCTTGACAAGTGAGATCTATCACTACCTTTCAACAGGGTCGTCCAACACTATGATAGTCTTACCGTATTATATATGCCTTAGGTCAGGATAATACTAGGGCTATGGATGTTTCTAAAATGGCCACCATATGTGCTCATAGGGTTCTCACTATCAAGATCTCAAACACTCGATGCCCTTGTCATGATTTTACCATCCTAAGGACATATACCATTTTCTTATACGGATATAATCAAATCATATGGTATAGATAAATGTCTTTTATTGATAATAAAACATGGTTACAAAGAGTCAATTTACACAACTGGATTGGCTCTAAGGCACCTACTCTAACAATCTCCCAGTTGCACTATAGCCAACCATTCATATATTTAATACCAAATGATGCTAAATGCCTATCATGCTTCTTCTACAATAGAAACTTCAACAGTGAGTTAGTAGGTATTCTACACATCCCCTCTCTAATCGATTTCTTAGATCCGATTGAATCAACTAAGTATGTGTTTGGATCACTGGTGAGACCGTGGTTCCTTAGCCATAGCAATGGCTCTATTATTGTCATAGTAGATCTTTACTGGATCAGTAATGCTTGGAACCACATCAAGTTCATTAATGAACTTCTTGATCCAAACTGCCTCCATGGTTGCATTAGATAATGCGATATACTTAGCATTAGTTGTAGAATCCACTACAGTACTTTGCTTTGAGCTTTTCCAGCTCACTGTAGCCCTGTTGAGACAAAATACAAAACTCGACTGTGTTTGATAGTCATTCTTGTCTATTTGGAAACTAGCAGCACTGTATCCTCTTGTAGTAAGCTCATCTTCCCCTCCATAAACCAGGAACATATCCTTAGTCCTTTTCAGGTACTTAAAGATGTTCTTGACAGCCATTCAGTAACGCTCACCTAGATCTGATTGATATCTACTACAAATGCTTAATGCACATAAGACATCAATCCGAGTACACAACATGGCATACATAATGGATCCAATTGTTGACGCATATGGGATCCTCTTCATTCTATTTCTCTCATCGTGTGTTTTAGGATACATATCCTTAGAGAGATAGACACCATGTCACATCGGAAGAAATCCCTTCTTGGATTCTTCCATACTAAATCTCTTCAATACCTTGTCTATATGTGTACTCTAACTTAGGCCAAGCAACCTACGTGATCTATCACGATAGATCCTTATTCTGAGAATGTAGGCTACTTCGCCTAAGTCTTTCATGGAGTAGCACTTGGATAACCAAGTCTTTACGAACTGCAAGTTTGGTATATCATTCTAGATCAGAAGTATGTCATCAACATACAATACCCAGAATGCCACTACGCTCCTACTTACTTTCTTGTAAACACAAGGCTCATCTTTGTTCTTGATGAAACCAAATTCTTTTACGGCTTCATCAAAATGAATGTTCCAGTTCCTTGAAGCTTGCTTAAGTCCATAAATAGTCCTCTGCAACATGCACATCTTATCAGCTTTTTTATCAAGAACAAAACTATCGGGTTGTGTCATATACACATCCTCTTCAAGCTTTCCATTCAGGAATTTTTTTTAACATCTATTTGCCAAATTTCATTGTCGTGATATGCAGCAATCGCAAGCATAATCTGGATGGACTTAATCATGGCAACCGAAGAAAAGGTTTCTTCATAGTTAATGCCATGAATTTGTTTGAAACCTTTGGTAACCAGTTGTGCCTTATAGGTATGCACCTTGCCATCCATGTCAGTCTTCTTCTTGAAGACTTATTTACACCCTATGGGTTTTACCCTTCAAGTGGATCCACCAGAGACCATACCTAGTTTTGGTACATGGAGTCCACTCAGATTTCATGACTTCAAGCCAATTAACAAAATATGGATCTGATATAGCATCATCATAGGTTCTAGGTTCATTATCTTGGTAGACCAATACGTCACCATGCTGAGTCATAAGAAAACCATATCTCTTAGGCTCATGACGTACTCTCCTAGACCTACGTAGCTCTTGTGCTACATGAAGTGGTTCACTTTGATCCACAGAGGGTGGAGTAAACTTTTCACGATGTTTGATGCATGCAAATGCAACACCTAATTTTACCTCACTAAATTCTAATGCAAAGTCATGTATTAGCAAAGAGCAAGTAAGGGTCTTTCCCGCATAGGATTTGTGAACTCAATTAATTATCTTCTTCAAACAGGGTTTGTCACGAACTATAAAAACTCAACAAAAACTATAAAGCTAAAATTAAACAAAGTAAAACAAGGTAACAATCACAACAGAGATAAATAAGAGAAACTATATTGAAGGTTTATTCGCCACCACTAGACATGAATTACATATAATAAAAGAACTCTTTAACTTTCTACCCTCTTAATCACATCAGCTAAAAAAATACGAAACATTGATAAGTTTCATCTCTCCTTACTGAGTCATTGGATTAGACACAGTCATAACCCAATTCCCTATTTATTAGATAACCTAGGATACGATCTCTAGATTCAGAGTAATAAAAGCATTAAGTTGTGAGAGACCTACTGAATCAAGGCTAAACTCATATGGTTAGTTTAGTTATCTTGAGTGATTATCCCCCATTTATGCAGGCATACACTTTACCACTAGTTATTTAGGTTAATAAAGCGATTCCGTACTAAACAACCTAAATTGGCATTAATAAATTAATCCTAACTATTTAATTGCGCACTTAAACTATTAAGACAATCTATCTATAACCTATTCACAGAGAAATAATCACATAATCAAGATGGATCAAAAGATAAATAGATGCAGATTTTATTAACCACAAGACATGTCCAGGGCTTTGAAATCACCCTCAATCACAAAAGAATTAGTTACTCATGGAGAAGAATAAAAACATAATCATATTAATGAATAAAAAAATAATAACAAGAGATAAGAAAAACTTAGGAAACCTTGGGTAGAACAATGGAGTCGATGATGATCTTCTCCAATTCTTCAGTCCAAGCCTCTTTCACTCTCTCTTAATCTCTACATTATTGAGTATTTTTGCTCTCTACAAAGATTTGCTAAAATAATGCTAAAAGACTTCTATTTATATCCCACAAGGGTTAGGGTTTTGTTTTCCTTAATTCTAGTTAGTTTAGGACTCTTAAACCCTATTTTCCTAGTAAAAAACGGAAGGAAAATTTCCAGCTGTCATGACTGTGCCCCGATACTATGCTGCGGCATGGTTGATTCTGGACTAAGTGTGCTGTGGCACAGTGCTGTGGCATGGTTGGTTCTGGTCTTGTTGTGCTGCAGCACAGTGCTGCGGCATGGTCCAATTCCTCTTCTAACCTTGCATCATTCTTCAGCACTCCAGAGATGGTAATTTTTTAGCATGATAACAATAAAATCTGGCAATGTGGTAAACATATAAAATTTAGCCCTTTGAATCAGCTTTCTAACAATTCAAGAATCATCTCTATATAATATCTACATCTCAAGTTATTGTCGAAAAACTGAGAGATGCTCAAATTGGAAAGTAATCTAGAATTTCCTCCTTAACTTCAAATTGCCATAACTTCTTCAATTCAACTCCGATTCTCGATCCATTTGTTTCCAGTCATCACAAATTATCTTGCCAACATCATCTCTAATCCGAATATTATTTTTAAGCCTTATTCCCTGAAAACACAACAAAAAAACCCGTCATCCCGAAAAGTGCGTTTATGAAACAATTAAGTTAATTCATGCAAATTAATCCTAATTTCCCACAAACAATACCTATAAACCACTAAGTATAAGTGTATTTTTAAGCACTTATCAATGTTCAACCACTTCCTGTTGCACATCCTCCCGTCCTTCATCTAATGCATCTTGTGGTTCCAGAACTTCATCGAATTCTATTTTTCTCCCACTAGTACTTCTTAGGAAAAACTCTTTCTCTAAGAAGACAGCAGTACAAGCAACAAAAATTTTGCACTCTTCTGGGTGGTAGAAATAGTATCCTTTGATCTCCTTAGGATAACCCACAAAAATACATTTATTAGATTTCGGGCCCAGCTTGTTTGATGTCAATTTCTTGACATAAGCTTCACAACCCCAAATCCTTAGATAAGACAAGTTGGGCTTTCGCCCACTCCATAGTTCATATGGAGTCTTATCTACAAACTTTGACGGTACACATTTCAGTACGTGAGTTGCAACCTCTACGGCATGACCCCAAAATGATACAGGTTGATCACTAAAACTCATCATAGACCTAACCATATCAAGAAAGATCATATTCCTCCTTTCAGACACTCCATTGTGTTGGACTGTATATGGACAGGTGAATTATGATATTTTTCCACATGCCTTCAAGTATATTTAACTCAACTTGCCACACTTGGCATAGTTGTTACTTTGGGAGTATCCATATTGTTTATTTCAAGAACATATAAAATTATTATGAAACAGTTCCATAAAGAATATTATTTATACTAAAAGACAACAATCCATTAGTAAAGCAATATTCTTACTTGTCCAAGGTGGACACAATAATATTATTTCTAGAAACTGAGGGAAAATCATAATAAGCCATAAGTTCCAAATAACAAGCCCGTAGGCAAAATCAAACAATGAGATCTTATAACTAATGCAACATCACGTGCTCCATTTCCAACTAGTAGGTCCACATCTCCTCGACCGAGCTATCTACTCTACCATAGTCCATTCACATTACTACAAATGTGAGAACCACATCTAGTGTCAATGACCCAAGATGTAACAGGAGATAAATCTCAATACACACCTTTAGAAGAAGAAGCTCTCTTCTTCTATTCTCTAGGAAGGCCTTGCAGTGTTTCCGATAGTGGTCAAGCTTGCCACAATAGAAGCAAACTACCTTTCCTACCATTGTTGATGTCACCCCTAGACTTAAGAGCATCCTGAGGTTTAGACTTAGCCTTACCTTTACCTTTGATTACTCCTCTACTAGTATTAGAAGCAACTAACATCACTGGTTTAGACTTTTAATGTCTTGCTCTACTGTCTTTAAAAGGGTTAGGAGCTCAAAAAGAGTCTTCTCTTTCGTGCTCATATTATCTATGAACTAAGAATAAGAAATGGGTAAGGACTTCAAGACTAAGTCGATTGCCAAGTCATTGTTCAAACCACAACCCAAAATCTCAAGCCTTTCAATTTACCCAATCATCTTGAGCACATGAGAGGTTACTTCAGCACCCTCATCCATTTTGCATCTTAACAGCTATTTCAACACCTCATACCTCTCATTATGCTGAAGGTATAAATCATGGTAGAAAGATCCATGTTTTCATATTGGTTTTGAAATTCAGGTGTTACTTATGCTAACTTAATGTTAGTATCATCTAGATGTCTTAGCAAACATCTCGCTATTCTCAACTGATGTAATCACTAGGCTCTTGAGCTAGAGCCTGGTCAATGGTATTTCAAACTCAAGTACAATCCAAAGATCTATATACCAATTTGAAAAATTTCTACCATCCAACCTGTTTTGATTATTGAATGCATTGTAAGTTTGTTGTTTGCTCTTTTTATAACTCTACAAGTGCCAAAAAAAAAAAAAAAAAATATCAATCCCATCATGTTTTATTAGTATTATTTAATAAGGCCTTTTATTAAATAATCGCTTCCACTATTTTTCTCAAGCCAAGAGCCCTCACTATTAACTCTAGAAAGCCCGTTGGCTTTCCTAATGGACTGAGATCCCATCTAGCCCATTTCAAACCTTTGCTTTAGTGAACAAACCAAAATGAGTTGATTAGGTTGGCCAACAAACTTAATTCACACCAGTTGATAGCTCTAACTATTAACCTCAAATGCGAAATAAGCTAACAAACCAATCACACAATTCAATGGCTAAAGCCATTGTTCTCAAGTGTGATCCTTAGTATCAGTAGAGTGGACACTACATGCACTACAAGAGATATATTGTACTGTAACAAAATTAGTTTTATCAAATATTATTTTGTCACGAATAATATAGTTATTATGAAAAAATAAAGAAACATCACGTTAAGTATGACAAAGAGAATATACAGTGACTAAAAAAATATTGTCATAATAATTTATCACAATAAAGAGATTCATAATAAATATAGTGAAGAAAAAAAAATTTATCATAATATTTTGTCACAAAATTTTGGCGCCTGGGTAAATTGTTTATTGTAACAAACATATTTTGTCATAAAACATTTTAGTCACTATATCTAGTTATACATACTATAACTACAAATTATTTTGTTACAAAATAATTTATTTATTATTAAAAAGTTGTCATAATATATACTGAAATAGAGATATTAATAACAAAATGTTTGAGTCAAAATTTAAGCACCAAGATAAATTATTTATCGTGACAAACATATTGTCATAAAAAACTTTGGTCACTATATTTAATAATACATGCTATAATTACAAACTAATTTGTCACAAAAGAATTATTTATCATTCCAAAAAAAAAAAAAAAATTATTTATAAATGTTATAATGGAGGTATTAGTGACAAAATATTTGAGTTCAATTAAATGTGATATTTCGTGACAAAATTTGCTAAAAAAAATATAATATGGTCTCCTTTAATTTTTATTTTTAAAAACTCAAAAAGGCCAAAAAAATGTAAAAAATACAAAATCATTAACAATTTTATAAATGTAAATATTATGTACCATTTTCGGCTTTAATGATAAAAATATTTACATTTTCGGCTTTAATGTTATAGACTTGATATTTGAATCACATGTTAAATATTAATGTATGTATTACAAGTTTACATCAAAGATTAAATTACAAAAATAAATCGATTCAATCATGATTACAAAAAGGGAAAAAGGGAAAAACTGAATTGGGCAAAAAAGGGAAAAAGATAATGTCTTTATGAACTCTTCTTTGATTCTCCTAATTTTCTTCGGTGTTACAACGAAAAAGGGAAAATTTGAATTGGGTGAAGTGAGCCGCCTTTGGTCTCTTCTTTTCTTTGTAAAATTGAATTGGGAAAACCAAATCCTGAAAGAAGAAAAATAAAACGCAAGAAGGAGAAGAAGCAGGGAGAGGGGACAAACACTCTCTAAAACACAATTGTTTCCCTCACATTTCAGCTGTGAGTTTGTATTTATAGATAGACATGTAGAACGAAATGAATATATATAATTATTAAGGAAGAGAAATAGATGAGTAGGTTTGCTTGAGTGGTTAAAGGAAAGAATTGAGAGAAGAGTGCACTGGTACGAATCCCGCAGTACCGTTCTTTTAAAAAAAAAATGGTTTTTTTCTATGGTCTTTTTTTTATTTTATTTTTAAATGGTTTTTTCTTTGCTCTTTTTTTTTTTTTAAATTTATTTCATTAATCTTTAGCAGCTCCACAATGATCTTTGCACACAATTTACTCTTAATTTGGAAAACGAAAAGAAAAAAAGAACCAATTTTAGCATATTAGAATCTATCGTAATCCAATAAAAATACAATGAATAATCTATGGTTCATGCTTCCTATATAGACTTACAAGTTATCCTAATTCCTAATCTTAAAAGGATTCTAATGATATAATATCCTAATTTTGTAATGAGTTATATTGTTCATCATACCTAACAATACTTAATCCTAATACTACTCCAACTTCTAATAATAACTCTAGACTAAAAAAACTTGACTAAAGTAATTAATATCAGAAAACGACCCTACAACCAATATTTGATTGATGAATAACATAATTTTTACACTATACATGCGGTTGTCTCATCCATTTTGGAACGTTTTCATTCTTTTGGGTTGTCACATACTAAAGTATATACAATATATGATCATATAAAATTAGAAAATTGAGGTAAATTATGCAATTCAAGCTATCCTTAAGGTAGGTGTTTGATATATGGTTTAGTTAATACCCTATTTAATTTAATGCCATTTCTAATTTATTGCAGCAAGAACTCAATTGAGTGATTAATTTAAACTTCTAATTTTATAAGGCGAATGAGAATATATATGTATGTAAATGATGAATATGTATTAGCTTGAAATTATAACAAAAAATCAATTACAATATTTATAGTTATGACAAATAATAATATATATTTTATATATTAAAGATAGACATTTTTTTTCTTTATAAGCATAAGTCATTGATTAATTAAACAGATATCAAAACTTGAAAAAAAACTTAATTGAAAAGTTTTGGTCGATAAATTTATAAAAATTATGAAAGGTTGAATAATATAATTTGTGTTGGATATGATGAATAATAATATATATTTTATGTATTAAAGATAAACATTTTTATTTTTATTAAAAATTAGTCTATTAAATAAAAGAAAAAATTAAGTTTTTTAAACAAAAGAAAAAAACCAATTTTTAATAATTAAGGAAAAAATCAAATTTCCAATAAATAGAAAAAAATGCCCCAACCCCTTTTTATCTTTTTCCCCCACCCAACCGCCTCAAAAACTCCACCCCTAATTTGCTCCTCGCAAGCGAGGATTCACTTCTTTAGGTCATCACGACGATGCTTGTAAGCATCCCTAAAATGTTTCGTTAATCTAGGTTTTGATTTTTATTTGATTCATATTTTAATTTAGTCATCATATCACATGCATTTGGTATATTTTCGATTTTGGTCTGTATTTTGAAGGATTCTGTGTTACAATTTTGTTTTTTGTTTTGTAATTTTGATGATTAGATTATGTCATGAATCATGAATGGGGCGTGGGAGTTCCTGGATTCGGTATGAAAGGCCTATAAAATTTGGAATCTCTTTGAAGATGAGAGTAAAAAGGAAACAGTCTTTGTGGCATGTTTTGTTGTGTTTTTGGGTTTATCAAAATGAGAATCTAAATATTTGCTGTCTATATAGTTTGTGTATTTAGAAATATCTTTTTGAAGATTTCGATTGGTGTGATTGATTTACTTGAAAAATTTTGATTAGATGAGACGGTGAAGTGGGAGAAGATAACATATTTAGACATTGCTACATGCATTGTGCTTGCCATTTACAACCTCTCAAAGGATCATCCCCACTATGAAGAGCCTCTAGTGAGCTGTATTTTTATTTTTCTCTTTTCCTTAAGATTTTTTCTTGAATTTACAGCGGTTATTTTTGGTTTTTGTAGAGGTCTCTACTATATGCATTATGACAAACATCTGAATGCCGTCTACTTGTATGCAGCCCTACCCATATCTGCACATTCACAACAAGGAGTTCCCATGAGATATGTTTTCACAGTTAAATAAATTTATTTGTGTCTAGAGCCCTAGAAGAAGAGATGTCTATTTTGTTGTTACATTGATTCTGTGTTTGATGGCACTTTTTGTCTTAACATTCAAACTTTGGGTTGCCTTATTGATTGCTTGTTGAGTTCAGCGTTATGTCTTTGCTTTAAGTTCTTTGGTTATCCTAAATAACTAGTAGTATTGATTTATCTTTTCTCTGTTTCTTGTGCCTTGTTGAGTTCTTTTGCATTATGTATTGAATAGATTTCTATTTCTCACTCGTTTCTTTCTCACTATTTGTAATATACATATCTCAGGTTGCAGAGAAGCCTAACATTGCTCTCTCAATTGCTACCAACTCTCTCGTGGCAAAGTACTTGCCCTTTGCACTCTTTCATTGTTTTCAAGATAATTAATTCAACTTCTTTTAATAATACAATGTTTATAGCTCAAGAAAACAAGTGAATTTGGTGTATCAAGCTTATTACGTTTCAGTTGAATGAGAGTTATTGATAAAACATATCTTTGATAATAAGTCTTTTATAATTAGTTTTGTGCAAAACTTAGAGTAAGCAATTTTGGATTGACAGATTGATTATTTTTCGTATGCCATATTTTAAGACCCATTGGTTAGTTTCTATTACTTTAATCCAATTGTCTACAACTTTATTTAAGATTTGTATGAAATAAGCTCTTGGTCCTATCTAATGCTAGTTTCATGTTACTTCACTTCTTAATGGATTTATTTTAGGCTTTACTAATTTACAAGGTTTGAATTCCATGCTAATGCTATATTTCTTGGATCTCCAGCGCATTATAAAGTCACATTGGTCATTGGGCACGTTTTCAGGTCATTCTTTTGTTCTAATTATGTTGACTAAAAAGTGTATATATATTTATATTGATGTTCTAGATTTATCCTGCCATTATATTTCTTGTGCCAGGTCCGCAGTTGCTTACACTAGTGATTTTCTAGTAGTGCTTGCTCCTACAAAGTGGAGAGTATTACTGTTTGGTCTATAGATATTTCTATGTCGAAACCTTGGAGGCTTGGAAGAAGACTTTTCTCACCACTGACCAGAAGCTTTTCCAGAGCTGTTTTCACTGGGGAATTATTTACAGATTGCAAGCTGCTGCTTCCTCCTTTTCTTCTTGTTTTGGTTGCGTGTATATGCAGTTGGCCTTTGTAAACCAAAAGTCTGACACTGTTTTTGTGTTGCTGGTCATTTTGTATGGTCCTCTTTGAGGCTTGTTTGGTGGCTTTTTGGAATGTAAATCCATGCCGCGTTTTTTGTTTTCTTCGGCTTAGTTGCTTGGGCTTGTCCAAGGGACTTGACTTTGTAGGGGTTGGGACTTATTTTTTTATTCTTTATACAATTACCTTTTACCCAAAAAATATACAAGAAAGGTTATGGAAATGGAGAAACAAAGTACATTGAGATGATAAAAAATATTTGTTATGCCTATATTATTTTGACAATAAAAAATTTGTCATGTAAAAATATTTGTATTAAAAATTATTTGTCTATGTTATTAAATTTTTTACAAATTATTTTTCTCACTATATAATTTTTGATAAATAATATTATCATATAAACAAACATGTGACAAAGTAAATGTTGTCACAATAAAGTCAATGACAAATAAATTTTTGTCACTATTAAATTATGAGAAGATAAATTAGTCATTATTCACAATTTTTGATAAAATCAATTTCGTCATCATATATTAATTTCTCACTATAAAGCTTATCATTTGGTATTTAAATGTAAATCAATTATGACAAAATATTATTTATAGTGATAAAAATTGTCTTCTATTGTTACAAATAATTTATCATAATAAAGTAGTTTACAGTGACAAATTATTATTGTCATTATAAATAATTAGGCTATAATGACCAAATGTTCTTTCATCACCATATACTTAAGACTACGAGTTTAATGTGACCAACCTGGTGACTAATACAATTTCTCACATTAGCGAAATGGTCACAATTTTAATATTTATAGTGACAAATTATTTTGTTGCAAGAAGCCTAAATTCTTGTAGTGATGTCACCACGAACACACAACAAGTGCACTTCTCTACTATGCCTATGACGAGTTTATCAACCTTCGCTTTGACGAACAAGCAAAACTCATCATTTTAAGTCGATCCATCAAAATTAATGAAAACTCCAATGACATTCAACCTCCCACTGGTAAAAGTGTACCCTTTGCTTTGGCGAACAAGGTTTCAATAAACAATGGTTTGATTAAACTCATGGTGATGGAGGACATTTCAATTTTGACTTAATATACTTTAGATGAGGGGTTTTTATTTTTATGTCTCACAAATTTTATCTTTCTTAACATGTTATAGTCATAACACACTAAGCATGCATACTAAGCGTAAAAAAACGAGTTGGTGAGTAGCCTTAACTAAAACCAATACCCCAAGCCTAGAGGAATCGGTAGGTTAACCTAGGTTTTAATTATAAATTTGGATTCTTCAAGTAATTCACCTTCTCCTTCCTTCGCTTCTTCTTCTTGAACATTACACAACTTTCAAATTAAAATTACATTTCTAATTTTACATATTTGAAAAGAAACCTCGAGTTACATTTGAAGGGAGTGAGATGAGAGAAAGAAATACATTGGAGGTAATAGAGAAATGCAGCGCACGTAGGCCCTATTTTAAAATTACATAATCCAAAAATTAAACTATGTCCAAAGGCTTATGCACCAGACACCATGCATATTCACATACAAGAATCATTCATCAAACAATCAAAATTAAATTCTGATATGTTTTGGTAAATTTTGCATTACCCTTTAAAGTTTAGCAATATTTTTTGGTCCACCAACTTTAAAAAATTGCAATCTGACCCATTGATTCAGTCCTCACTCAGTTGGGCCTCCTGAACATTTCCAACATGCAGCAACATGTATCCAAAAATTTCTGGATTTTGTCTTTATTGCACAAAAATGCGAAAAAGCCCAAAATTTGACCCATTGCATCTTTTACGTGGGCTGTCCCGTTTTTCCGGATCTGATGTGCATTCGCATGCACATCAGATCAGGCACTTGGCTGAAAAACCAAGTGCCATTCAAAGCCACGGGGCCACTGCAAGCGGGGCAAAAAAGGTCGGGACAGCAGCAGCGCGCAACAAGCAGCAGCTTTGCAAGGCTGCTGCCGTGCTGCTGGCTGCAGCATCAGCCAAGGCCACATGCCAGGGCATGCAGCAACATACCTGCACCAAGGCTGCTGCTGCACGCTGGAAGGCGCCCAAACACGACACGTTTTGCCCACGTGGGGCGCTGCCCCAAGCAGTGTGCATTTGCACGCTGCTGCTCCTTCTTTGCGCAGCTGCTGCCCATTTTAAGGGCAGCCACCCACAGCCTGTTAAGGGCAGATCCGTCCAGCAATGAAATCAAGTTTTATTTGATTTCTTTAAACCTGAAACAAAAACAAAACAGATGCAAAATCCAAACACAAATCTCAAAAAAACTAGTTGGCAAAAAATTCCAGATTTTAATCAGCAAATTAAAATCACAAATAATCATCACCGACAAACATCAATCGATAATTAAATAATGAAATCAAGTGTAAGAGGCTCTGATACCACTGTAGGTTAATGGATCTATTACATAGTGAAATTTTAAAAAATTATTTGAAGATCCGCTAACCTTTAACCCATGATCCTTACACCAATAGCATTATTTTGCATAAATCAAATCAAAGAAAAGGAGTTTCATACCATCGTTGGAGGCTCCTTCAATTTGATGTTGGATTCGAAAACCACTTCAAAATAGAAGTGCAATCCCGGTATCCACACAAAGACAAGGATATCGTCGATGAGAGACTTCTAGGCTAGGAAGATTACTCACCTACAAGAACAAATCACAACAGATTTTTTCTTGAAAGAAAAATTGTTTTCCTCATAAAAGGGTGGCTAGGGTTTCTATTTTGCAACTCAATCATTAAATGATTTAATTTTTAGCTGCATTTAAATAGTGCACACTAGAATCCTATTCTGACTTGGAATAGCAAACAACTTATTCCAATTTGGAATAGATTCCCCTTGCAACCAAACATGACATTTCTAATTCAAATTTAAAAACCAAAATTTAAATTTCATAGTATCAATATTAATAATAAATATTAATATTAGATAATATCCATTATATTTAAATTCAATTCAATTCAAATTTAAAAACCAAATTTGAATTTCATATTATTAATATTAATATTAGATAATATCCTTTATATTTAAATAATATATATATTTAAATATACATAATCTCACTAATTTAATTTCCATATGAAATTAAATTTAGGCAACAATCTCAGCAAATTTAATTACACTATAAGATTACCAAAATGCCCTTTCATCATAAATGACGAAAATACCCCTGTCACGAATTATATTCTTAATGTCTTCTATGTGTGCGACCCGAAGACTCCTCTTTGTATCAGTAGTGAATAGTATCACGATTGACAATCAGTCAATCGCTCCACTCGACACAAGCCAAGATTGGCCTCTAGCTAGACATCATGGCCACCCGATAGATTCGGATTCAGCGAAACCGCTACCTATCAATGATACGGTTACCGTGCAATTCAATCATTTCATCATCTATTATCTCATCAAGGTCGAGGCATAGAAGTAGTGTCAATCTTGGATATCCTTGATATCTCGTATTCGGTTATTAGACCAACGACTAGAATTGATTGGATTAAGCTACAACTCAATCCCACTATGACCACATATTTAATGTCGTTGCCATCTACCAAATTATTCAATGAGATAATTTCTCCTATACCTAGGAGTGATGAATCCTCTATCGATCCACTATAGTCTTGATACACTCCTCGATGTAACCAATCACTACCGTATTGATAGCTCTGAATAGAACTACGTTGGGCTAGTGTCAAAGTATTCCAATCAGTGCACAAAGCGCTCTGGTGATCTCAAGTCTAAGGATCACATGCACCACCATTCTGTTAGAGGATTTATTCTATAGACATTAGGGTTACCATCCATATGGAATCCTCTGGTGGGTCGGTCCGATGAACTTGCCTATAGCAAGCACCCATGTGTTGCACCAGGTTGTCACCAAACAACCTTGACAAGTGAGATCTGTCGTTGCGTTTCGACAGGATCATCCAACACTATGATAGCCTTATCATATTATCTATGTCCTAGGTTAGGATAATACTGGGGTTATGGACATTTCTAGAATGGCCACCATATGTGCTCATAGTGTTCTCGCTATCGATATTTCAAACACTTAGTGCCCTCGTCACGGTTCTACCATCCTAAGGACATATACCATTTTCTTATACGAATATAATCAGATCATATGGTATAGATAAATGCCTTTTATTGATAATAAAACATGATAACAAAGAGTCAATTTACACAACTGGATTGGCTTTAGGTCACCTACTCTAACATGAAAAGCTTCAAATGCATCATATTTTTCTCTTAAAAAATCAACCCATGAAAATCTAGAAAAATCATCAACACAAACATAGACATATCTCTTTCCACCTAAACTTTCAGTTTGAATAGTACCTATAAAATCCATATGAAGTAGTTCTAAAACACAAGAGGTAGTTAAAGAAGAAAGAGGTTTGTGAGAGCTCTTGGTTTGCTTACCCTGTTGGCAAGGGCCACACACTTTATCTTTGGGAAACTCAAGCTTCGACAATCCCTTAATAGTATCCTTCTTAAAGAGTTTCATGAGATCTTTGAAGTTCATATGTCCAAGTTTCTTTTGCCATAGATCAACGTAATCTGATTTAGTTCTCAAACAAGAAACTTTGTTAGATAATAAATAGCAATTATCATTTGATCTCTTTCCCTCAAGCAAAGAAGAACCATTAGCATTCAAGACTTGACGCATATTCTTTGAGAATTGCACAACACAATCCTTGTCACAAATTTGACTAATGCTAATAAGATTTGCCTTAAGACCTTCAACATAAAACACGTCATGTAGCATTGGGAAGCCAGGAATGACAATAGAACCTTTTCTAAGAATCTTACCCTTTTTCCTATCACCATAGGTCACATGGCCATCTTTCACAAATTCAAGATTAGTCAATAAGGCTTTGTTACCTGTCATGTATCTTGAACAGCCACTGTCAAAGTACCATAGGTCATCTTGAAAAGCAAGCAATGAAGTATGGGCAATAAGACTAGCCCTAAGCTTGGGTTTCCACACTTATTGATTTTTGAAAAAATTGTTTTGGTGTGGTGACATGAGAGGCTGAAGTGGTGGCCTTACTAAATTAAAATCATGATTTCCAATGCATCTTTTCAAATATATAATGAGTTTAAAACAGTTTGGTTTGATATGACCTTTCTTTTGGCAAAAAAGATAGATAGAAATGAATCTTTTTACCTTCACGGTCTGATATGTGGGGCAGCAACAATTTTTTGAATTGATTCAGAGACCTTGATGAATGTGGTCACACCAGGTTTGGAGGTGCTAGCACTAGAAGAGAAATCCAAACCCAATTTATCACCAAAGATCTTCCCTTGTCCAAGAACTTCGTCAAGCTTGTATGAACCTGCATTTAACCTTTCAACAATGGCCTTGGCCTCAGTTAGTTCATTTAAAGCTTGATTCAACAAAATTTCCTTATTGCACAAATCAGATAACAGGGCTTTCATTTTATCATTCGAAATTTTCTTATCTTCTATCAAGGAAGATTTTTCAGATTCAAGAGATTTAATCCTCTTGATGGCTTTTAACCAAGCCTTATACATCTTGTCATAAGCCTCTTGTTGCTCTTTGTAGACATCACTTGAGTGATCCAAGGACACACTATCACTGTCCTCTTGGTTAGCCATAAATGTCAAAAAATGTTTGTTCTCATTGATGTCATCACCCTCACTCTCAGTGTCTTCACTCTCACTTAATGTGGCAGCCATGACTTTTCCCTTTTTCTTTAGAGTGTTCGCACACTCATACGTAATATGGCCATGGCCTTCAAACTCAAAGCATTTGATCCCTTTGCTTTTCTTTTCATTTTCTCTCAGAAATCTTTTCAAGAACCCACCTTAACTAGATTGGTCAGAAAATCTTTTAACAAAGGGTTGTTTTCCCTTTTTAGCCACATTTGGCTTTCTCATGTTCTTTTTCTGTAATTTTGAAAAGTTTTGAGTGATTAGAGAAAACTCATCATCTTCATTATCATTAGTATCACAAATAACTAGAGAATCAGAAGATACGTCATGTTTTAGCACAAGCCCTTTACCTAATTTCTTTGCCCACCGTTTCAGGCTAAGCTTGAAGGTTTACAAAGATCCAATCAATTCATTTAGTTGCTTCTCGTCAAGGTTACGACATTCTTCAATGGAGGTTGCTTTGGACATGAATCTTTGAGGCAAGGAGCACAACACCTTCTTAATAAGTTCAACATCAGAAAAGATTTTACCTAAAGCAAAACACTCATTAGTGATATCACACAATCTACCATGAAAACCAGTGATGGATTCATTATCATGCATAATAAGATTTTCATAGTCCATGATTAATCTTCTAATCCTAGTCTTTTTCACAATATTGGTTCCTTGATTTTTAACTTTGAGTCTATCCCATGCATTCTTATTCGTTTCATAGTTAGCAATATTTTTCATTTGACCTATACTTAATGTAACGCCCACATCGAGGTACGTAGCTTTACTTATGCCCTTATACTCTTAGTTGATTTTTGTTAAAGTTATTTTGAGAAAATGCCTTAAAATTTCATTAGGGGTAAAATGGTATTTTACACAAAATTAGTTGAAATTTTGGGGAGTGAAAAGAGATAGAATTTCATGGAGAATGCAATAAAAATAAGGGTATTTTGGTAATTGACTAAGGGATATAGATGGAATTTCATAGAAAGTGCAAGGGCAAAATGGGAAATTATAAATAATATTATGTTATATCAAGGATTGAAGAGTGAAACCCTAGCCACTCTTCATCCATTTTCATGCCACCTTCATCTTCATATTCTCTCAATTTCTTCAATTCTTCTTCAAGGGAAATTCATAGATTTTGGGTATTTTTGAGTGGATTTTCAATCCCAAGCATCCTTAGATAAGATCCTTGCACCAAGAAGTGAGTTTTAATTTTTAAAGTGTTGAATTTTGATGATTTATATTCATAGGATTTAAGAGAAAGGGAGTTGGATCAAAGAAGATTTTTAAAGTGTTGGATTGCTCACATATAAGGTAAGTAAATCCTACCCTAAGTATGATATAAGTAATATTGTGCAGAAAAGTTTCTTTTATGCATGTATATGTTTTATATGAAGAATTGTTAATGGATTTGGTGTTGAATGATGATTATAACTTATCATGAGAAGTTGTGTTGGTGTATTTGATGTTTGATGAATGTTTGTATGAAATTTGAAAGAATTGGAGTAGAAATTTGGAAGAATTGGAGTAGAAATTTTGGAGTGTACATTTTGGACAGGTTTGGCGTTAAATATGGAGGATGTTATACCAAATTTTTAGTGGCTTAGAAAAGCAATAAAAGTGTAGTCAAATTAGAGTTGCTTTGTGCACATAAGTTGTTTGATGAAATGTCAAAGAGAAGTGCATGTATGAGTATGATTATGTGTTATATTTAGATGAGTTTGTAGATGGTGGAGAATGAAATGTTTGCATTCCATATTGCATAATTGCATTTAAACATGTGAATTTAGAAAGAATTATAAGCATGAAACCATCTACAAGCATACATACTCATAAGAGCATGAAAAAGCACTAAAGAATGTTAAAGAGTAAATAGAAAGAAATGAGAAAATTAAAGAAGTTTAAATCTAAATTTTTATTTAAAGAAGTGTAAAAAGATAACAAGAAGAAAAGGTTATTGCGATGGGGAACCTGTGAGTGACAAGAAGAATTTTCCCCACATGCACGCCGCCTTTAGTAAGCGGCCTAAGAATAAGCAGGAGGTGGTCGAGCAACAGGTTGGCTCAAGCAAGGAGGTCGCCATGTAGGCTGACAGCCAAAAGAAGTCTATCGTCAAGGACTTGGCTAAGAAGAAGTCTGCTCCCACGAGCAAAACTGCCGCCACCGACGGAAGTAAGTCCAACTCGTCTCGGCAGGGAGGCAAGAAGATGGATGAAGTAGCCCAAGCTGTGATTGATGCTTTGATCAACCAACTCCCCCGACCATATCAGCATTGAGGCCGCAGCGGCTAAAGATGGTGGTACCCCACGAACATTCACGAGCGTTAGGGATTCATCTCCCACCAAGATGCTAGCCTAGGTGTATAGCTACACGGCAAAGGTACTAAAAGTTCGCCCTTTTTATTCTTTTATGCATGCTATCATTGTTTCTCACTGACTTGCCTTCCTTTCTTTAGGCTACCACGGTGAGCAGGCTTTCTCTATGATGAGTGATATACCACATTGGAGGGCACTTATCAAGAATGGAAGTTGGCGGAGACAGTGAAGGAGGATGCTCTGGCCAAGGCCCAGGTTGTAGAGAATGAGAGCAAGTGAGGCAAGCTGAGCTTGAGTAGCTCAAATAGGAGATGGCGGCCTTCGGGGTCAAGGAAGGGGAGTTCTTTGACAAGATCAAGGTGAGCAAGGCTACGTGAGCTAAGGCCAAAGCCGAAGCATCCAAGGTTGGGAAGAGTTTGGCACAATAGGGAGGTGCTAATAACAAGTTGAATTTCGAGCTCTCTCCAGCTCAAAAAACTGCTTCGGAATAGGAGGCAAAGTTCAAACAGGTCTCACTCGACCTTCCCAGGAAGCGGAAGGTCGACGGAGGGCCAAAACTGAGGCTGAGCAGCTCAGGCTTTAGATCAGGGAATTGAATGAGGCCATCATCGCTCAAGCTTAGGAGACGTCTATCTACTTGGTATAGAAATTGTAGAATGCTTACCCTTCGATCGATTTCTCCTTCCTTCCGCAAGCTTACTAGAGATAGGTCGATAGGATGAAGACCGAAGCTCAGGGAATGGCCTATGTATACTCAGATGATTTCAAGGCTGATGGTGAGGGCTAGGAAAAGGTCGAGGAAGTTGGGGAGAAGATTGGCCTAAAGAAAGAAGTTGAGGCTTTGGCTCCCCTAGCTACACTTCCCACGGTCAGTAATAAAGGAGGTATATTCTTCATAGTTTTGTCAATTTGGGTAGCAAACATCTTTTTCACTAAGCACTAGTGGGTCGCCCCATCATTCTTCAGGCCAAATGGCATAACCCTGTAATAGTAAATCCCACGGTCAGTAATAAAGGAGGTATATTCTTCATCAGGATTTGGTTATATCCTAAGTATGCGTCCATGAAACTAAGTAGTGCATTGCCAGTTGTCGCATCTACTATTTGGTCAACTATGGTAGCGGAAAGTTGTCTTTGGGACAGGGTTTATTCAAGTCTGTGAAGTCAACACAAGTTTGCCACTTGCTGTTTGACTTGTTAACCAAGACTGGGTTGACGAGCCAATCCGAGTACTTCACTTCTCTGATGAAGTTGATGTTCAAGAGTTTATCAACTTCATCTTTGAGCACTTTAGAACTAGACCTTCTCTTCTGTCTTATTGGCCGAGCTTTTGGGTCAATGTTCAACCTATGACACATTACTTCGGGGCTAATCCTCACTATATCTGCATACACCCACGCGAACATGTCGAGGTTTTTCTTTAGAAACCCTGCCAAACTATCAGCCATTTCTTTGCTCAAGTTGTTGCCAATCTTTAATACGCAAGTTGGATTTTCCTTGCTAACACATATTTCTCGTAACTCTTCTGTCGACCCTGCCGCGGGCTCTTCTCTATAGATGCAAGGATCTATGGTATCCTCGAGAGGTCCAGGGTGCGATTCGGACTCTATAATAATCATTGTTCTTGAGAGTGGCCATTTTAGTGTAGCATTTATGACCCGATTTTAACATTCCCAAGATTCTTTTTGGCAGCTCCTGATCGTTGCGACTCCCTTGGGAGTTGGGAACCTCATTGCTTGGTAGCGCATTGATGTGACTACTCTCAAATCATCCAATATCAGTCTTTCTAGGGTGACGTTGTATATGGTTGGGCAATCTACCACTAAGAATTTAGCCATTATTGTCCTAATTTTGGGTTCTGCCCATAGAGTCATGGGAAGGTTGATCATTCCTTTGGGAACTAGACTATCCCCGATGAATCCATAAAGTGGCGAAGGACACGCCCTCAAGTCCTTATCTGTGAACCATATCTCTTAGAAGGCTTCCAAGAAGATGATGTTTGCTACACTTCCGTTAACGACCATCACCCTTAGTACTTTGGCATTGTCGACCCTGACTACGATTACGATCGCATCATGATGGTGGCGAAGGGATTCTTCACATTCTTCAACAGTGAACCCTAACACCTCGCTTTCCTGTCTGGGCCACTTTGGCGACTTCTGTTTATAGCTCATTACCTAGGGGATCGAATCTATTCTAGCCTCATGAGCATATTGCTCGTGGGCGCGCCTGAGCTTCTTGCTATGTTGGGTCCCCCATAGATCATACCCACCAAGACATCATCATTGGCGTTGGCTGGGGCTTGTTGGACCTAGTTGTTTTGCTCGCCAATATTTTTGCGAGCTGGTGCCTCCTTAACAAATTCCTTTAGGTGGCCCCTTTGTATCAGGTCTTTGATGGCATCCTTTAAAGCCCGACACTCGTTGGTGTTGTGTCCGATGTCTCGGTGATATCGACAATATTTTTGTCGATCTCTTCTACCTAGAGCATCTCTCATTCTTTTTGGAGCAGGCAACATTTTCGCCTCACAAGAGACTTCGTAGATGTGAACTATGTCTTGCGTGAGGGGGGTATATTCTGCGTACTGTGGGAAGGGTTGCCTGTCCCCACGGTTATCTATTTTCTATCTTTTTGGGACCTGTTTCAGTCCTTATCATTGTGGTCTTGGCCCCTCCGCTTATCTGATGGGCGATCTTGTCGCCTATTTGGGGCTCTTAGTGGCGAGCTTCTGGCTAAAGCTGCTAGCGAGCTTTCTACTCGTTGGTGCTTTGCAGCCATCTAATACAACTTCCCCAGGCTCACATGATCTTCGCTTTGGAGCTCTTTCCACAGCTTCATGTTTGGTCTGTCGCCTGCAATTAGCAAAGTCCAGATTGACTCTTTGGGTGCATCTGCAACCTTTGCTTATTCGTTTTGGAACCTCATTAAATACAAGGTCAGAGTTTCATCTCTCTCCTTATGAATGTTGCTCAGGTAGCTAAACGGCATTGCAAACTGTCTCCTCGCTTGAAATTGCTACAAGTAAAGCGAGTAGAATTGTTGCCACGAACTGATGAAGTTCGCCTTTAGTCTCTTGTACCACCTCTTGGCATCCCTTACCAATGTGACCGTGAAGCAGCGACACTTTACTAAGTCATAGATCTAGTGCAACTCCATCAGGTCATTAAAATTGTCGAGGTGGTCTCTAGGGTCTCCGCTCCTGTCGAACTTACTTTCTGGGGCCCTAAATCCCTGTAGAAGCGGGGCCTGATGAACCTTCTCTGTGAAGGGGGAACTCACTATTTCTTTCGCAGCGGCATTTTGGCGAGCTCTTAGATCATCAAACATTTTTTGCATATTATCTAAGTCTTCATTGTGATTGCCCTGACTGGCTCTATTCAGCCTTACCTCAAGCAAAGGAGTTTGCACATCTGTCGCTTGTGAACCCTCTCCATTACGTGCATTGATGTGCGAATGGCTTGGTTGATAAGTGTTATCATGCTCGTCAGTGCGTTGCTCACGACATCAGTTATAACCAGAACATCGTTCATTGCCAGATTGGTGCATATTACTCGTCTCGCGAGCTTGAGAGGGTCAAGCTTGCTTTGGGCGTGGGTTAAGACTGGCACGCTGACGCTAGGAACACCATCGGGTAGGTCGAGCATCTCGTGGGTGACCATTACCTTCGCTTTCACCCATTGGTTGCTTCCTTGGCCGCCTCTCGGGGTTAGTTTGCTCACGGGACTCACACTTATGAGTAGAGTGCACTCTATGACACTTATGGTGTTAGTCGCCCTTTGGCACCGATAAGCCAAACTGGCCCCCGACTGAATTCTGACTTATCGGGGTGGTATCAGTGAAACACGGCTAGTCAAGGTTCTGGGCAATTGGTTGCCTATTTCTCAGCTCAGCCACGTTTTGTTGCACCGCCTGTGCAACCATGATTCTAATCATCTCTGTTAGTTGGCCGTTTTCGGGGTTTAATGTCCCTACCCCCTGGTTATTCGTGGCTTGCTAAGATGGCAGCAATGGTGGTCGACACCTAGCGACGTCCTCTTACACATCTTGATGGGTGGTCTCCACATCATCATGGTTTTCAGTAATGGTTTTTGATCTGGTATGCACCATCATGGCTTGGATTGATTAAGTCGTTATGGCTGTTTGCCAGAATTTCTAAGATGTTGGCAGAGTGCCCTCCTTTTAGCGCCAAAATGTTGATACAGAAATCTACACCAACTAGAGTGATCTGATTGACCTTGATAAGATCAAAACTGGTGTGTGTGTGATTACAGGTAACTAGCAATAAAAGAATAATAAATGCAGTGAAGAAAATAGCAAAGAGATTTTTAAAGTGGTTCGGCAATGTGAACTTTTGAGCCTACGTCCAATATTTTTTGTATTTGCTGTGATAACTTACAATAGTAATTCTAGAAGTATTCTCTAACCCATTTCTCACTGTTTGAGGGGGTTTATATATAGAGTTTGTACAAAGGAAAGAACGAAAATAAAGGGATTACAATTGAATTGAAATGCAACTCTGATATTCTTGCGATCAAGCGTTGTGATTGCACAAAGATTACTGTCAATTTGATCTCTTTCGAGATATCTGGGATCTAAAGTTATCTAGGAATTAGTTAAACGATCGCTCAGATTATTCGCGACTAGCTTGTGCTGGGTCAAGCTATACCTCGACGAGCTTATGCTGGGTCAGATAATTGGTGAAGTAGAGCTGTTACCGGGTCGGGCTATAACCTCATGATACTTCGAGCTTGATTGAAAGATCACACACAACACAATGGAATAATAAATGATTTGAGAGAGAAGAAATGCTTAGAGATTTATAGTGGTTCAGAGCTATATCCACAAGCTTCCTATATCCACTTCTTCAAGGCACCTCCTTGAAGTTCCACTAGAATCAGATTTTGCCCTTTACACTAATTTGACATGATTTAGCCTCTTCCAATAGTTTGACAGGATTTCACCTCTAGATTTACATGATTTCGCCCACGAAGTGTTTGAATAAAAGTGTGAGAAAGATTGCCTCTTAAACTAGGCTTAAACACACAATAAGAACAATACTCTCAAAGCTTTACAAAGAAGTGCAAGAGAGGGATGTTTTGATTTGGATTTTTAGCTCTAGGGAATATATGAGAATGATTTTGATAAGACTTTGTACCTATGATATTTGATAAGACTTTGTACCTATGATATTCTCGTTGTCTTTCTTAGCAATAAAATACCTTATTTATTGCTCATCTCTTCCCTTAGATGCAAAGAGTGGTTGTTGCATTTAATGCATGTTCAAAAAGCCTGTAGATACAGAGGAACGGGCAATCCACCTTTGCAAACGGTCGTTTCTAACACCAACGGTCAATTCATACAACTTTAGGGTTTCTAGTATGATCATTCCACCACGAGGAACGATCATAGCACCATTGTGAATGGTCATTCCACCACCAGGAATGGTCAATCTATTGGCTCCTTAAAATGCATAAAAATTCCAAAAGCATGACCGTTTTGTTAGAACGTTGACATTCAGCCAAGAACGATCTTTGAGTGTGAACGGTCATTCCACCACGGAGAACAGTCATTCCACTTTTGATACAAGAACTTCAACTTGATTTTCAAGGCTTGTCTTCCAAGATTTGTCAAAGGCGTGAAGAGTTTGAATTATGAGAACTTTGACTTTTGACTTGGATGGAACGGGCGTGTTGCTTGGTTGTGTTGTTGTGAGTGACTGAACTCCATTTTGGGTAGAAGCATGCACAATCACATGAAACGTTGTTGTGCTGAGAGAAGCGTGCATCTGGGTAACTTTGTGATACAAAGAACTTGTCCTGCACGATCATACCAATTGGGAAAATGCATTTTTATTTTGGTTATGACTTCTTGTCATACCTTAGCATGTTTGTTCGATAACCAATCAACTCTTTGGTTAGTTTTGGCACATCAAAACATATGAGGGCTCAACATCTACAAAGTGTGCTGACATGGAATGAGGATATTATGCATTAAATTGAGATACAATATGGTTCTAATTGGAGTATGTATATCAGATATTATGCTGTTACCTTATTCTGGATATTATGACATTATTTTCTTTTATAACATTTCCTTACAAGTCTTATTCTTTCTTGTATAAATTGATGTAAATTGTACATTAGAAACATATCAATCAAATACATTTTCACTACAAAGCTTTTTGGTCTTCTTTTCCTCTCGGCATACCCAGCAACCAAGTTGCTTCTCTTGCCTCTCCATCGTTTCCTCTCGGCATACTGAGCCACCAAGTTGCTTTTCTTGCCTCTCCATCACCAAGTTTCGAGAAGTAGTTCTTTTTTCTTTGTTGTTGCAAAATGAATTAACAATATATGCTCTCATAATTGATATTTTGTTGATACGTAGCTTGGTTATAAGTTTCTATTTTATACGATCTTTAGTTAGCTTATAATTCACATGTTGTTAAGAAAAGGAAGAAAAAGAGGAGAGAAAATGGTTTACATGATCATTCTGCGTATAATTGTTCAATTCGTGTGGTAAAATTCACAAATTAAATCTTATAATCTAATTCACGTATTCTATTATGTGAACTAGACAATTATATGTGAAGCGACTCTTTACACTGTTTGATATTTATTTTGAAATTTTGACCATTGATATTGCGTATAATATGTTTTATATGATATTATCAATTTATAGACACTTTTTTGGTAAAGTGATTAGAAATGGTCACAAGTTTTAACACACACACACACACAAAAGCCGGGTTCAAAAATTTTCCTAATATTTGAAAATCAGTTGTAAATTAAAACTATTTTAAATTAAAAATAAGATTAAACTAACAATAATTTTATAAGTAGTAAACTAATAATTATATAAAAAGTAAAATATATATTCTTGTTAAATTTTGTAAGTATTTTTATCAACTTATGAAATTTGCGTGTGTGCACATTCATTTTTGATGTCTACACATCCTTTTGTTTATTGCACAATTGTTTCTTTAGTTCATATGTCATGACATTCAAAGTTGATGTGTGCACATATCATGTGAGCACATTAGAGTTTGATGTGCCAACAGTCGTTCAGTCACCTTTTTACACAAATGTTAAGTTTTCATTGAATGTTAGGATTTTGTCCAGGATTGAATTATGCATGAGTGGTCCGTATAACAAGTGTCATGTTATTCACATGTGGTCCTGGAATTTTTTTTTACTTTTTAGAAGTGGTCCTAACAAAGTTGTTAGAAACTTTCCTCTTTTAGATAAACATGTGTAAAGGTTGTCGACTGGCTGCTAAGGGGTTCTTGTAATACCCAAGATGTCAAAGGTATGTTCCTAACTCAAAATAGTCCTTTAAATGTTTATTTTATGTTAAAAAGCATAAAATCTAACTAAGGGCAAAATAGTTAATTCATTTGGAATGGTATGAATCAATTATCCATAAAGAGGCTTAGGGGCAAAATGGTTATTTTGCCTATGGATAAGCATTGAAAAAGTCAAGGATGAGTAGGCTTCATTGCATTTAATGGCATTAATTAAGTAATAATTATGTCTAGTGTGAAATGACCAAAATGCCCTTATATGAAGAATTAAGGACTTATGAGTTATACAATTAAAATAATTGGGCCAATAGCATAATTTTGGAAAATAAATGAAATATTTTCCTATAAATGAGATGAAATTCGTTCAAGCCAAAGGAGAGAGCCTTTCTTCAACATTTCTTCCATTTTCTCTCAAATCTTCCATGAAACAAGCTTTCTTTCTCTAGGTTTTCAAGGAGTTTTGCATAATTTTTCAAGGAGAACAAGATAGGAGCCTTGGATCTTCAATTTGAAGGGTTTAAGGTAAGGATTAAAAACTTTAGTTTTGATGTGATTTGAAGATTTGAGGTAGATGTTGAGGTATAATGTTATATATGTAGGATTAAGGTGTAAAAGAAGTCAAAGGCAAAGGATTTGTTGGAGGAAGTCTTTAAAAAGGTAAGGAAGAACCTCCCATGACTTTAGGGTTTATGCTAGGGTTTGTAGATTTTTATGAAACCTTAAATTAAGGCTTTAAGGCATAGAATTAGTTGATGGCAAGTGTAGTTGAACTCATTTATTCTACTTATTGCCTTGAATTCATTATACATGAAGTTATTGCTCTTTATGTTTTATGAGTTGTTATGTTTGATTGAAGAAAATGAAGTGTGGATACTGATTGTGGCAAAAATTGTAGTATTGGAGGCCACATGGTGTTGAATGGTTGCTATTAGAAGTGTTGATGTGTTGTTTGCATTAGCTTACAATGTTATAGCAATAATGGATGATTATGGAAATGAGATTTTACACTTCCTTTAAGATGTTAAAGACTATTAAGGGGAGGTTTATTTGATCCACAAGTTAACCTATTGGTTAATGTCAATAGGAATTGATGTGGCATAGTTAATATGAAAATTCGGATTTAATGGGCTTAGGGGTTTTGGTAACCCTGCTTCTGTATTTCGACCATAACTTGAGTTATAAAAATCGAAATGAGATGATTCTTGAAGCATTAGAAAGCTAAGACACAGACCTATAACTTTTATGTTTATGCCAAGAGCCAATTCGTTTGAGAAAAGGATGGAAAATGGCCTGAAGCATAAACTGGTTATTAAAGTTTAAGATTTAACATAATCAATTCTTATGATTATGAATTGATTATTAATGTATTATTGTAATTATGCCATGTACTAATGTTTACCCATTAGTTAGATGATCTTTGAAAGATATACATGGTCATGATGTCAATGCATGATTAATGTTATGAAATGGCATGAAGATGCAATGTAATACATGTTTTAAGATGATGTATGTGAGCAAGAGGTAATGTAAATGGATTGATAATCCATAGATGAATTAAAAGTATTAAGCTCACCAAAATATGTATTTACATGCCATAAGATGTTAGAGATGCAAATAGACATGATAGAGATGCATATAGACACGATGGAAAACGCGTAAGCATATCCTCGTATACCGGTTGAGGAAAGATGAATATATGCTTTAGATGCTAAATAACGCGTAAGCACGCCTCCCGATGATATGAGCTCTAGATGAAATTTGAGGCTAGATGATATGAAGTGCTTAAGATGCTAAGAAAGGTCCGATCGGCTAGACGTTAAATGTTTCATATGCATTTAGTTGCATTACATGAGTTATGATGTTATTTACATCATGAGATGATTTATACTCATGTTAGATGATTTTAGATGTTATGTCATGATATGTGATGTGTGTGTACTATGTTTACATACTTATTTGTATGTGTACACATTGATGTTTATATAGCCATGGGATAAAATGATGAAAAGCATATGAATTAGTAATAAAAGGGGAAGTATCCCTAGATGTAAAAGATAAGTGATGTGTTAATAAATATGTTTAAATAAAGATCAAATAGTACATTTAGAATGAAACGGATCATTCCTTACTGAGCGATTAGCGCTCACCCTTTCATTGTTGATTGCTTTGCAGGTAGACTAGAAGCGAGGGATGCTAGAGACAGCGGGACTACACGTGAGGGGAGATGATTTATTATCATCTCGATGTTTTTATCTTGATGTAAATATGTAAATGATAAATATCTGTGAAATACATTTGGAAGCTTCCACCCTATAAATATGTTTTGATCTTGTAATTTCTTAAAGTTTGTAAATTATAAGTTTAGATTCTGCGTGATATTTTATATGCATGTTTTGGATATTATTATTATTATCCTTATACAGATTTTTCTAAATACAACTCGTTCTCCAGACATGTATCCTCGGGATTCTCATTGAGGGATATTCAGAGGATACCTGACTGGAGAGGGGTTTTACAGTTCTTATGCAAGAATTCTATTTAATCTTCTTCATTCTTGCATTTACATTTAAACATGAATATTCTCCTTATTGTTCTCTGAAAATCCTTTGAGGTTTATTTCATATTTGGTTAGGTTCCTTTATGCTTTGAGAAGCTTAAAAATATCATGTTAACCTTTGTTGTTTGAGTGTTGTTGGAATGTGGTTCCATTGATGAAAAGCTTGATATGATTTTAAGTTGTGGAGCTGAAGGGTGTACTCGACGTTGAAGCCTGAGTGGAGCTTAAGCAATCCAAAAGGAGTCATGGATTCAAGCAAGCTGTTGTAAGACGGTGGATCATCCAAATGTTGAAGTTGGAGCTTTGTGAAAACAATGAGTGTTTTACATTTGTTTGCCTAACTACAATTACAGTTGAATGTTTATTATAGTGGATTTACTTCGTTTAGATGTGATCCCATGAATGTATGCAGTTGATCAAACCATGTAAAGACCATTTGTATGCTTTACTTTTTGTCTTGTGTGTTGATGATGAATAGACATACCCACAAGCACAAATGAACAAGATTAATTTATTCCGCATAAGTTTAATGAAATTGGTTAAGTCATAATCTGTCAAATTTAATATACAAAATACAAAATGTTGCCATAATGAAAACAACTTTTGTTGTATTTCATCGAATAAAGGATTTGTAATGTCAATTATAAACATCTATGATAGTTAGCCTTCATTTCGATATTTATGTAAAATTTTACTAGAAATACATTTATAATTTATAATTACAATCAACTTAATATTTATAATTAATTATTTAAAAATTACAAACATATATATTATTTTAATTTATGAATTTAGACATATTTAATCGTCATATATGTTTAATTTTAATACAAATTAACGCATCTTAGAATTGAGTACATTCCATTAAAATTAACACTTAAATATTTACTATATAATGAAAAATAAAATAAATAAATTAGAGGTTTGGACATGTATACCAACTCAATAATCTTAAACAAATTTAGTCATAAAATTCAATAACTTATTATTTATACCATTAATGAAACAACAAATGATATGTTCTCAAGTTAGACTATATTAGACTTTATAGTTTACTATCTATATATTTATATAATGCTGAAGCAGACTGCTTCTTCTGATGCCACGTAGGATTAATATATGATCGCCATGTAGGATGTCGTTAATTGGTCCACGTGTTTGCTGTTTATTGGGCTTGTTATAATAAGGATTAGTCACATGCATTCAATTAATGTATTCTATACAAATCTTTCAGATTCCTCTTTTAATTTGAGATCTTTCACATTCTTCTTTTAATTTGATAAATTACAAATGATTCGCTTGTGTGTTATTCATTTCCATGAATATTAAAAGATTGCTATAATAGAAATTATTCACATGCATTCAATTAATGTATTCAATACAAATCTTTCACATTCCTCTTTTAATTTGAGATCTTTCACATTCCTCTTTTAATTTGATAAAGATACAACATATCTTTTCACATTCATGAAATTCAATAATACACTTTATTAATCCATTAATATTCAACGTTCATTCATGCATATTAATTATTATTATTAATTAATATTAATATTTTTGTACCCCTTCAAATTCAATTAATTATTATTAATATTAATATATCTTTACCCCTTCACATTCAATAAACAAAAATATCAAACATAATAACGAAAAATGTTTTTTTATAAAACGTATTATCATTTAACATTTAATATAAATCTGAAAAATTTTAAACTCAACCAATATCAATAAAACATTTAAATCAAAATAACCATAGCCAATAACATGCTAAAAAATATCAAAAGTCATATTAATTAGCAATAATTCAATTACATTGAACATAACACGAACAGTTGTTGTAATCATTAATTATCATATAATATTACTTAATGACATCTAAAGCTATATAAGAGTAGAGAATTCAACAATCCATACACCTTCAAATATTTCTTTCATTTCACACAGATACCATTAACAAATGGAAGACAAAGGACCAACTATTGTCAATCCAAAATCCAAACAAACAAAAGCGTGCGGTAAATAACATCAACTGATTACTCTTATATTCCTTCTACATATCTACTTTTACATGTCCATTTTTTTTTTTTTTTTAGCAGGTCAAGCAGCAACGTCAAATGGTTCACCTGAACTGGAAGGTATTCTACAAAACCTTAAAGTCACGCTGGACAAACTCAACACTGCCAGAGTGATGAACAGAGATATAATGAATGCTTTATTAGAAATAACAGGCTCAACCATACATGTAATATTCTATTTACGGAAACGTGAATCCCTTATTATTGCCAAAGAAAAGGAACTTGGTATTCCTCAAGGAAAAAAATAGAACGATATAGATAGACAGTTCTATTATTAATAAAATAGATTAAAGATTCACAGTATATTGTTCCCACTGAATGATGATACCAGAAGCTAATATAAATATTGTTTATTCTACAGTTAACGCATAATTCTACATTACTATTTTACACATTTTAATCCATTTCTTAAAGATTCCATTTCATTGTATAACATAATGGGTTGGATTTAAATTTTAAAAGTTTTTTAATTAAGTAGTGAATAAGTTTCTCAACAATTGAACTTAAACTTATTCTATATGTGTTGAATGATTCATTTCTTTGTATAATTCAATGACTTGATTTAAATATTGATTTTTTTTTTTATATGTTCCTTAAAATGACATGAGAAATAAACGTCTACAATTGTTTTTGTTCTCAGAATGATCCAAAATTGTCTTTTTGCAAATTGGTTATATGGCGATATGTGGGATTGGTTCCAGTCAGGGTTTGGAGGGTGTTAAGAGATGGAGTTTAAGTGGGAATTTGTCAACAAGGCTTATTAGTAGGCAGTTTGTGGGAAGTCAAAGTCATGTGTGATGTTTCAGAGGAGAAGTTTTGGAGTTCAGTGTTCATCTTCGAGGAAGGTTGTTTCTTGAGTGGAATCTGAGGTTGTTTCTGTGGAGGAAGAAGAGTCAGGGCATGTTATAAGGTTCAAGATGTCTGATTTCAAGATTCTTGATTGTGTTAGCCTTGGCCTTGCTAGGTGGGTATGTTTGTGTGAAGAATTCAAATGTTTATTGGAAATTTGATAGCGGTGTTTGATTGTTTTTGTGATTTAATTGAATTGGGATTTCCTGTAGGTTGATGAGATTGTTTTTGAAGCCATTGTGAATGATTCTAACAAGTTTCATTTCTTTTTTGTTTCCTTCTAATTATTTTCTTATGATATGTTAGACTAAGGCATGAAATTATGATGCTTGTATTGTGAGATTGCGGCTCTTTGATGTTTGTATTGTGAGATTGCAGCCCTTTGTATAACACAAGAGTTGTGCTAGAAAACTAGATGAAACATAAGATCAATTGAGGAATGAGTAACTTCTATTGCTACTGGTAGTGCTTTTGGGAACCATCATGGTTATTGGTGATGGCATTCTAACTCCGTCAATGTCTGGTATTATTTCTTTCATACATTACATATATTTTCTATGTGAAGTTATAAATTGATTATGGTACAGAGCATAATGGTATGGTTTTGTCCATAGATCTCCATCAAATTGGATATGATATGTTTTAGCTACTGCACAATGTATTAGCTTCCAAGAATTGCACAACTTTCTCTTACTTTATCACATTTAATGCATATACAGTATGTGTGCATGTGTGTGCATGTGCATGTGTGTGTGGTGGGATAAATGAGTAACATCCTGTTAATTGTTCTTTTTTTTTTTTTTTTTTTCAATAAATGAACTTGATTAGTTCTCAAACCCAGTAGCTAACATGATGAAAAGCAGAGACCATATTCGAAAGATAATCTTTTCTTTTATAGAGTAAAAATTTGATGATTTATGTGCCAACTTAGTGTAATCTTAAAAACACTTACTCTTTAAGTTTTCTTAATGTCTAAAAGCAGTTGAAATTTTTTTTTTCTTGGTGCTTTTATGTAACAAGACTAAATTTAGTAACCCATTATTTTCTTTGAGTATAAACTCAAACTTCTTGCAGAAAGAGTTTTTCAAATAGAAATTTTTAAGTTTTTAGTGAACTTTTGCGTAGAACTTAAGTTTGGATTAAAACATATGTGGATGTTTGACAAATTCTTGGATATTCATATTCATATTTGGCTAATTTGACTAACCTCTTGACTTGAGGACGAACTATGCTCCAACATCAAGCTCTTTGGAGAATCAATGATGTCTGTTTCATTATCAGTTTTTGATATATTCATGGAGCTTGGAACTACAATTCCCATCTTTCTCTCTGTGCTTGACTAAGAGTTGTTCCACCTACAACAACAACCTATACACTACCTGTTGAGCAACCGGAAGTGGTCATTCCAAATGTAGCTAGCCATTGCCCCACTCACGGGTGCTTACTTTAAACCATTGTTTGTTTATAAAATTTCATATTATTACTTATTTATTTCTGAACGTAAATTGATTCAGTTTTGATTCCTTTATTATGCAGCCAACCTTTGGCAGTGATGGTCACAGTGAGCATTGATGGGGGTGACATTCAGAATAATTTAATAAACACTTCTTTTTTGGTGTAGACACAGTATGAACCATTTAAAAAAAAAATTGTCCATTTATTTTGTTTTTCTGTGTCTTATAAACAATGTTATATTGCAAAGTGTTTATCAATTAAGCATATTTTATTATCAAAAAGTTGCAAACTTACATTCTTAGATAGGTTATACATGTTTTTGTTGTGGACTCTGTAGCCAGTAATAGTTTGTGTTTTGTGGTGAATAGAGTTTGTGTTTTGTGGCGAATAGAGTTTGTGTTGGATGATGAAGGATGACAAGTTTTATTTTATTTTATTTTTGCTCATTTCATGGTGCTAGGCAACCTTTTAAAATAGTACAAGATTAACTGTTGGACCTCAAAGCAATGGTTATATTCCATGCAGGAACTACTAATTTTAAGAAGGGCAAAATTGTCATTTCAATTATATTATTATGTACCAAATTGTTGTAAGAAAAGTGTTGCAACTCTTCTTTTGCTTTCAAAATGGAATATATTCCTATCACTAAAAGGTTCCAGTATTATTTCGTTCTTCAATTAATTTATTTATTTGTGTCAAAACCATTTTCATAAGTTGCGGGACTTTCAACTTCTATGTATTGAATTTAATTAATTCAATTCCTGCTCAATTACAAACTGACCATTTCAATCTTCCATCACTTGCATTTTATCAAATTAAAAGAGGAATGTGAAAGATCTGTACTGCATACATTAATTGAACGCATGTGAATCATCTCTATTTTATCAACACCAATAAGCAGCAAACACGGGGACCAATTAACGACATCCTAAATGGCAATCATATCACGATTCTCAGCAATCTTTAAATATAAAAACCCGATTAAAAAAAAAAGAACAATAACAAAATGTTCTAATATAATCAATATTTGACATATTTTGTTGTGAAACAATAGTCATTTACAATTTCTTAAAATATAAAAATTCGATAATAAAATAAAAACAATATAATAAATAAACTTACGCAGTACGCGGGCGTGTCAACTAGTTTAATAATATAATTTAATAGTCTAATTAAAGTATGTGTAACCATGCTAGACCATCCGAGACTTGATAGATTTGATAGTCTAGCACATTTGCACTGCTTTTATTTGTGTTATTTTTCATTAAGGGTAATTAAGTTAAATAGTGTAATTTTATGGTTAAATATATTTTTTAAACATAGCTTGACATTTTGGAAATTGGAATTAATGATATGGCTATACAAGGAATATCTGCATAATTAATACCTTATGGAATAGAGAATAATCAAATATTATAATAAAGGAGTTAACATAGACCCCATATGTATGATATAATAATAGGAATAAAGATATATTGACAAACATTTCTTACAATTTTCTCTCACAAACGCTGACATGATAGTTCACAATTAATCAGTTTGCATTTAGTCAGACGAAACCCATTGCGAACTGACACATCGCATTTGTTGAAGAAAGTTAGTGGAAGGGTTTGTGAATGTAGTATTACTGTAATAATAAAACTTTTTCAAATGTTTCTGAAATAATAAAAAATTTGTTACCTACCATTAATGAATTGTTAAAATTTATACTATTATGAGTAAGTAAACATTACTAAATTGTCCAATTACGGTTTGGTTTAACCGGTTAAGGCCTACTAAGGAAATGAGATGACAAAGAATTTATTTATTTCTATTACATGTAATGCACTAAAAGTTTTGTTTTTCAGTGTCCATTGTTTCACATAAAGACAATTTTAATTAGATTTAATATCAACAATATAGCTATAAGTGAATTTATATTATTTTTGAAAGCTTTAAGGGAGGGCTGTTTTTGGAGCATTATTCAAAGTTCAAACCCTATCCTATCTTATTATTTAATCCAAAAAAATGAAAGATACATCGTTTCGATATTCTCAAAATCCAACTCTATTTTATTCAACTCAAAACATCAATAATTATTTTCTCAATAAAAATTTTAAAATTAACAAAAATACCTCAACTTTTCTCAATAAAAGTTTATAAATAAATAAAAACACTTCCACCCATTCAATAATTGTAAACAGTCAGCCACCACCATTGGACCGTGGTCAAAAGTCACTGGAATGACACATAATCGATTGGATCTAGTTGATCGTAAACCAATCTGGTCTTTGAGCTAAATTATATGGGGTACTTTGTGAAATTACCAAATATAAGGGGTTAAAAATAATCTAAATTTTTTTTAAAAATATTTTCCAAAAATTTAACTACACATTTTTAAATGCATATCCTATTCTTATAAAACCAACTCAACCCCAAATCAACTTTTTAAAAATTACTATTCTAAGTACTTAAACAAACACAGCCGCGCATTTACCCAAAAACAACTAATCAACTTTTTCAGCAATATGATTATAAGTACTTAAACAAACACAGCCGCGCATTTACCCATATAAAAGAATACACCGAATGCCCATAGGTCACCAACAAAATAATGCTTTATGAAAAGTATTTGAGTATCTTGAGTTGAGTAGATACAAAGGGTAGAGTGTGGGAGAGGGATGGATATGGAAGGTGAAGGAGAAGACGTCAACATGACACACACTGTGACTGACGCACACGACAGCCAAATAGAAACAGTAGCCTTCCCTCTTTCATACTTCGTCTCATAATACTATATAATAGTTATCATCTAATTTCAAAACCAATTTGTATTTTGGGGTTTACTTGCAACTGTACTTATTGTATTGCAGGAACTTGATCACATGAAGAAGCGGTCCAAAGAGATGGAAGACGAAGCCGCCGCTCTCAAAGAGATGCAAACCAAGGTTCAAAACGACATGTCGTCGTTACAAGGTCTTTTAAACTTACATTGTCTGTCCAGCATTATTTTGTTACTCTTTTAACAATCATTATATTATTAACTTGGAATTTCAATGCAAAATCTATAACCAAACTTCCCTTTTCAATTTTCTCTGTTTCTGTATCTTAGTATTAGGTTGTAAGGTTAATTGGCTTGTTATTCAAGTTCGATTAAAGTTGTTTGCTCACTATTTGCTATATTCGAGTAATATTTTGAAATGAAAAAAAAGAAAAATTGATGAAGTTGTGTGATTTCTTTAAAATGTAGATCCAATTCAAAATTGCTTATGGTTTTTCTATGTGATTTTGGTAAGAAATTTTGTGGTTTGTTTTGTGATGGGACAAAGATACAAAACTTTGATGAATAGTCGCTTTGTTATATCTTTCTTCCATTCTGTCATTCATATTAGGATTTTGTGTGCCACCAGATCCTGCTGCTGGAGCTACTTCTCAGGCAAATAAAGAAGAAGTAGATTCTCGATCGGTCTTTGTTGGCAATGTGAGACTTCTTTTACTTGTTTATGTTATATTTTTGCCTTTCTAAATTTTTCTTTAATTGACTTCACCTATGGACATATTTTTGGATTGATTATTGCCATTGATTCATGATGCAAAACTGAAAAAGTCTGCTGCAAATGATAGTAAATCCAGCATTATGGCTTGGATTTTAGATATTGGGGATTGAACTGAGGTTGAAAAATTAATGTTTAGTGCCATTGAGGTGCTGAAAATGAGAGAGGATATTGTAGAAACTTGGAACAATGTTACAGATGATAAAAGGGATAGAACATAAGCAATTACACCTCGGACGAATATCACCCTGAAATAAAGTCTTAAAACATTCAATAATCTGGTTCGTTCTGTTCCTGTCTCTTTAATTTAACTGACAGATCACATATGCTTTATAGAGGTGTTATGGTTCTGCAAACCTTTGGGGGTAGTTCCTAATTAGTGAACTTGGAAGCAATCAGGCTAGAAAATATCAAATCAAAATATATATGTAAAAGATTAATAAGACAAATACATTTTAAATAACAGGCATGTGTAGTGCTACATTTCATTTTAGGTATTCTGTTAGAAATCTGACCTTGACTTAATTAATTTATAATTAAACCAACAACATTCTTTGCTTCAAAAAGCATGTAAAATACGATTACAATTGACTGAAAATGAACTAGTGGCTCAAAGCCCTACCTGATTTGATATTCAAATGCAATTGTTCTTGACCTTGTCAATTCCTTTGTCCAAAGTGATGATTCAACTGTTAGAAATCAGATATTTGTCGATGCTCTTTCTGGCCATTAGTCACTTTTTGTGTAGTTCTCTTTGTGGAAGTAGTTTTGAAAACACTGCTTATTAGTGCCAGTAGTTGCTTCGCTTTTATTTGTATCTGTAAAATAAACGTAATGAATATTCACACTTAACTTTCTTAGCTTAAAAGGATACATATTTATATACACTTGTAATGTTCTAAACTAGGTAGGTGATCAATCTAAATTAGGATAGTAGTGATCCCTATAATCAAGGATTATAATGTGATCCCCATCATCTAGGAAGTCATGTATATCTGTAACAGTATCTAAATGTGGTTTTATATGTATGACACATTAACATTTGCTTATTTGAATCATTTTCTGTCATCCGTAGATTAGATATCTTCTTATTTTTAAGGTTTTTATGCTTTTAGAAAAAGATAATTGTTTGTAAGGTCATATAGTATGATGATTTTGTATTGCTTTCATTTGTAATTTATGACATTTGTATCACTTTGTCGGAAATAATCTGCATATTTGTATGCCTAAAAAGTATAAATGGATCTACATATTTGCTTCCATATAAATCATGTATTGCATTCAGTTTTTGCATCACTTTAATCAGAAAGTGATAACCATATTGATGCTTCTATTGCATAATTTTATGTCTATCCCTAAACACTTATAGGTAGATACTGTCTTATTTAACTATGAGTCTTCATCCAAAGCATTCATTATGCTGTTATCTATCTCACCTGCCATACCTGTAGCTGCTGTGTGATCATATGATTAGTTGGTTTTATCTTAGTCTCTGTGTAACTCTCTACTTGTTTCTGTTAGAAAACTATTGAGTGCCTGGATATGATTGGCATGCCACCAAACCTGAATGGTTACTTATTTTTAGGGAAATCAGGATCCTCTTTGTTTACAAGTTCAGTTACACTTTGCAAGATCTTCTAGGATGATTAACATATGTTTTTTTTTTTTCCCGGGGGGGGTTGGGGGTGGGGGGTGGGGTGGTGTGGGGGGGGGGGGGGGGGGGGTTGGGGGTGTAACTATACTATAATTAGGAGAAAATCTCTGTCCTTCATAGAGACTGAAATTAAGATACTATAGAGGGATTAGGAACAGGAATGAAGGATAGGTTTGGAAATTTTTACACGAAAAAGTGATGGTTTTTAATGGAAAATTATCTGATCAAAGAAAGAAATAAAGGTAGAGAAAGGAAAGTATTGTTGGCCAAAATCTCCAGATCATCAAAGCTACTGTTAGGGTGATAATGTACTTGACCGTTGTAGATTTGACTGGGATGGGATACCTATAGGAGAGATGTCTTAGAATTTTGAATCCAGACAAATCATTTGAAAGAGTTACAGGCATGGAAAAGTGAGGACTGGCTAGTAGTTTTGCTATTAATTTGCATGCCAGAGGGGCTGCTTCTGTGGCAGTTAATGCTTTAGGAAATCTAAGTGTTTTGTTCTTGTGGTGGGGTATCTATGATCTCCTTTTTCTTCACTTTGAATAAATGGGGGTCTCTGGTTTCTTTTCATTATCTCAGATAGGAGGGACGAAATAATAATTGTTATTGAATTATTTAATAAGGCTTCTATAGAGAATAAATCAAAATATGTTTTGCTATTATATACACATATTTATCTCAGCAGGGCTTGGGATGTTAATGTGATGTATCCACTAACATAGAGGAGAAACAAGGGGGGTGAAAGGAGGATGATGGACAATATTGTCAGGCTTTATGCATGCTGTGTGTGTGATACTAGGTTTATGAGAGACTGACAAGTGGCAACTGATGAATGGGAGAATGCTGAATTCGGTTATGGTGAGAGAAGTGAGCAGAATAAAAGAGAATTGCTGGGAACTTCAGAGATTCATTCAAAAAAGTAAAAAGGGAAACGATTGGGGGAGGTGCTGGCCCTCGAAGTCCAGCTGGTTCTTCATTTTGCTCTTATTGTAGGTCTTGTTTTCTGGTTCTGGTTATTTTCTTCTTATGTTGGTGGAACTGACTTGGTGTAGTGTTGTAGTTCTGTTTATATATGAATTGATATAATTCAGTATTTGCTTGTTCTTGGATTATTCTGGTGTGTTTTGGAGTTCTGTGCTGTTTGACTCTGTGTGTGTGGTTGTGGAAGTGGTTCTGGGTAGTTGCTGTTGTGAGTGATATTTGCAGGTGAAGGTTGGGTTTCTAGCATTATGCTTGTATGTTTTGTTATATATTGGGGAGAAAACTGTATGAAAGTAAAGAAGTTGCTTGTTTTGTGATAAGTTCTTTTAAGTCTTACAGTTAACAACTGCTTGTTTTACATTTACTTCTTCAGTAGTGTTGCTCATTTAAATAATAGAAAGGAAGTATCCAAATTAAAATAGAAAGAAAATGTAAACCTAAGTTTAATACTTAATAACATTCTTATGGACTTTATTAAAATCTATTTTTACATACAAATTGTATCATAGGATGCTGTAGCTGTAGGTATGTGGCTGTATTAACTTTGGTAGCTATTGGTTGTAACTTTTTTGTTTTCTTCATAACTCAGAGCAAGAATTGCAGATTCTTCTGACTTTTTCTAATTCTAGAGTTGTGTTAATGGCATATGCTTTATAATTTTTGCTCTCTGGTTTTACTACTGTTTGGTAACTAAGCGATGAACCCCTGAAATTCATTCAAAAAATGAACCAGGAAGCAATGTTTTTGACCATCCTATCTCTTGTTCTGTTGTAGTTATGATTAACATCAGCTGTTTATACAATTGATATATATATCTTTCTTCCTGGCCATGAATGAAGTCTTTGGGATCAATCTTGATTTGTAGGTGGATTATTCCTGTACCCCTGAAGAAGTCCAGCAGCATTTCCAGTCATGTGGGACAGTGAATAGAGTTACCATTCGCACTGATAAGTTCGGCCAACCAAAAGGTTATGCATATGTGGAATTTCTTGAACCACAGGCTGTTCAAGAAGCTCTTCTTCTGAATGAATCTGAACTTCATGGCCGTCAATTGAAAGTAAAACAATCATTTAAAAATTTTTATTTATGCCCCCTTTTTCTGCAGTTGAATAGTTTCACAGTAATGAACTTTGATTCCTTATTTGCTTCTTTTCTTTATGATCTATACTTTGACCAAAGCTTTCTGATACCACTGCAGGTAACTGTTAAACGGACCAATGTACCTGGAATGAAGCAGTATCAACCTCGCCGAGCCAACCCTATCATGCCATATCGATCTAGGGCTCCATTTATACCTCCACCTTATTTCTACGCTCCTTATGGTTATCGGTATGCTTCTCTTATAATTTCTAATCACTTTTTGTGGACAAATTCATGATATACGTGGTCTTTAACTTTTGACCATTGCTGGAAATTGGCACTTCTCTTCATGTTGCAGGAAGTTTCCGAGGTACAGAATGCCAATGCGCTATGGTCCCTACTACTGAGGGCTCAATTTTGTTTGACAGAGCTCTGGTTAGTGGATACATTCAAGAAAATCCAGTTTTGGTCCTTTTTTTTTTTTTTCTTTAATGGAAGGTGATGTTTTGGGAAGATGAGATTTAGGTTTGTTGATGGCAAACACTGTAATTATAATGCTTGCTTTTGTGATGTGAGTCATCAAATTTTATGTTTAAAATTCTTTTTGTGGCTCCCTCTACATGTCTGCCTTTGCAAATATATGGCTGCATATGGTTTGTTTGCTAGCTTCTGGTGATGCTTGTTGAAATCCGCAAGTGTACGGAATCGTGCAAATAATAAAGCTCGAGTAACGAGTATCGAATCCCAAAAGAATTACTAATACCAAGTATCACACTAACCTATTTTATTGCTATTTGATCAATTAGATTTTCAGAATAATTCAATGAAAAATAAAACAATTTAGAAACAAAACAAAAACATATTTTTATTAATACTTTAGTATGAAATTAATATGACTAAACATAGGGCATAGATTTCACACCAATTTAATACTATGCATCGACAATTATCGTTAACCCAATTAAGCTTATTCTAAAGGTCAAACTCTCTAATATTTTACTAATTTTTTCTCAAACAATTAACAAATTAACTCTTAATTATTAACCCGAATTATCTATAATCAGATTTAAGTAATGGGAGATCATTAAATTTTATGGAATTTACCAGAACCTCACAGATCGCGGTAACTTATCTTTAGCGTTCGCTCAATCTATGGTTTTTTTACCTTAAACTAATTAGGTTTCATCTCTCGATCTCAACCTAACTCATAAAATCATTCAACTCTAGGACCCTTAAGAATTGAATGCTTTAAGCGTAATAATAAAACTTAAAACAAAACTTAATAAAAATTAGCAATAATAATTCAATGCATATTCATAAAATTGGGTTATATCTTAGCCTTAAAAAAAATAAAATTAGTTCATACTTTCAATAATAAAAGTCATTGTATTCAAAAACATGATTATAAGAAAGAGTAGAAAAACTTCTCTAATTGATGACTCAAAGTTGCAGGAATTTGCAATCTCCAGAGAAGAGCTGAACTTCTCTCCCTTCTAGTCTCCCAAAACTCAACTAAAGATATCTATTTATTTCCCACTATCCTAATCACTTTAGAACTCTTAAAACAGGAAATACACGTCATAAATTTAATGTAAAAAAAATCCAGAATCGCAGTTGTGCCGTAGCACTGTGCCTAGGCAAAGTTGGTTCTGCCCTAGAACTTGCAATCTTGAAAAGACGGTGGTTTTTTAGCATGATAACTTTCGAATCTTGACAAGTGGTAAAAATATGAATTGTAGCCCTTTGAATCATCTTTCCAACGGTTCAAGAATCATCTCAATCCAAAATCTACAACTCAAGTTATTGTCGAATTATTGTCACATGTTCAAAATTGGAGCGTTTTCCAGGATTTCCACTTTAACTTCAAATCGCCATAACTTCTTCGTTTCAGCTCCGAATCACGAACCATTTGATTCTTGTCATCCCACATTCCATTGTCGATATAACCTTTATTTGAATATCATCTTTAAGAACCTGAAAACACTCAAAACATATCCGTAATCCTATAAAAGACATTTATGAAATAATTAAGTTAAATTTCACAAATTAAACACATTTTTTCACAAATAATCCAATTGAATCACTAACAAAATATGTATTTTCAAGTTTTTATCAATCCTTATTATATATTGGACTTGTTTTAATTTTGAATTTAAAATTGATGAGATTGTTTTGGAACTAAATCCCCATTAATTAATGGAGCTAGTAACTTCTTTTGTTTTCTGAAACTTCCAAATATGGACAAGGATTCTCTCTTTGGCTTGGCTTCAATCTTAGGCTTTTTCGTTCTACTCTTTAATAATTTGAAGAAATAATTTATATTTCTCAGCTTTTATAATTTATAATTTAATAGTTTATATTTCTCACATCTTCCCTTCTTTTTTCTCAGCTTTAAAGTTCTTTGTTTTTCTTCTTACTTATTTTCGAGCAAAGTTTACACTTCATTTTTAGCTAAGTCATTAAAATTGAGCTCAACATAAAAAAAATGAGTTATTATCATTCTGCCAGAACTTGTTAAATAATTTAAGTAATTTATTTGCATAATTCTTTTTAGTATTTATTAAATATTTCATTATTAATTATAAAATACAAAATGGCTATTTTGCCTAATAGGACTGTTTTTAGCTATTTTCAGATTTCTTTAATAAGTTTCTCTAGAAAATTATATATTTCTTCTCAGTACGTGTAACAGATTAGGTACAATACATGAATACAATACAACTCTATTTGTGTGTGGAAGAAATCTCACTAGATCCTTGTATTTTAACATTTCTAATATCTTAGAATAAAATAGTTATTTCACACGCTTAAAGACGGATATATTTGTAAATTGCCCAATATGGTTTTGGACTTTTTCTTTACTACTTTCAGTTGAGGATATTTTCTCACTTGCCTGTCGTCACCAACTATGGCTCTATCCACCTCTTCTCTTCTCTCCTCCAAGACCTTCATTCACCACCACCGTCGCCACCACACCTCTCTCCTCCGCCCCTACACATCTCTCAAACTCAAACCCATCTCAGCCGTCCAGTCCACCAAATCCGCGTCATCCACAAAATGGAATCTGGACAGTTGGAAGACCAAGAAGGCTCTCCAGCTCCCAGAATATCCCGACAAAGACGAGCTTCAGTCTGTTCTTGATTCTCTCTCAACATTCCCTCCAATCGTGTTTGCTGGCGAGGCCAGAAGCCTTGAAGAGAAACTGGGACAGGCTGCTCTTGGAAATGCTTTCTTGCTTCAGGGTGGTGATTGTGCTGAGAGTTTTAAAGAATTCAATGCCAATAACATTCGTGACACTTTTCGTGTTCTTCTTCAGATGAGTATTGTGCTAATGTTTGGTGGTCAAATGCCTGTTATCAAGGTTTTTTTTTAATTTCTTCTTCCTGTATGATTTTACAATCATGGCTATTATTTCCAATTAATTAATTCCAAATTATGATTGACAAGGAAAGTTATATTCTCTTTAATGTTATACTGTTGATCATTGAATATGTTAATTGGTATAGCTGCTAGTAATTGTTGTTGACGATGTGGAGGTTGAATTTGAGAATGTAGGTGGGAAGAATGGCAGGTCAATTTGCAAAACCGAGGTCAGATCCATTTGAAGAGAAGAATGGAGTGAAGCTACCTAGTTATAGAGGTGACAATGTGAATGGTGATGAATTTGATACAAAATCAAGAGTTCCAGACCCCCATAGGATGACTAGAGCTTATTTGCAATCTGTCGCAACTTTGAACCTCTTAAGGGCATTCGCAACCGGAGGTTATGCTGCAATGCAGAGAGTCACTCATTGGAATCTCGATTTCACAGAGCACAGTGAGCAGGGTGATCGGTATGTCTTTCCACTTTGAACAATTTTTATTTATTTATTTTTTTTTATTTTTTATCGAGTTTACTAATTTCGGTGGCTTTAAATTGAGTTAATGTATTATGTGGTGCATAACTTTTACTCTTCTATAAATTTAAAAAATAAATAAATAGGAGTCCGTTTGGATAAGCAAAATGATTTGCATAACAGGAATTTTATCATCTGTAATTGTTAAAATTTCAATATGTGGCGTGATCATCATTTGAATCTTGCATATCAATGATAATCTAAGATTAAATGTATCTCAATGGTAAAATTTAGATGAGAATGATAAACAATGATCAAAACATGTATCAGAGGTATCTCTCTCAAGAAAACAAAGAAGCCCTTACCTACAGCCCTTAACTATAAAGGCAATTACTTGAAAGTGTTTTTTGTCTGTGTTGTTGAATAGATACCGTGAATTGGCTCACCGAGTTGATGAGGCCATGGCATTCATGGCTGCTGCTGGACTCACAAGTGGCCACCCAACTATGACCACAACAGAGTTTTGGACATCTCACGAGTGCTTGCTCCTGCCTTACGAACAAGCTCTTACAAGAGAGGATTCAACTTCTGGGCTTTACTATGACTGCTCTGCTCACATGATTTGGGTTGGAGAACGTACCCGCCAACTTGATGGTGCTCATGTTGAATTTTTGAGAGGAGTTGCTAATCCCCTTGGTATCAAGGTGCTGTATTTTTCTGAAAACTGGAATTCTTTTCTCTACTGATCTCTATTAATCTGGAGACTGGGAACTGAACCAATAGTTTTTGATATATGCTTAGCAATATTTTTCTACATGGTTATTTATTTTTTTAGTTATTTGTGCCTTGAACTTGTATACATATTCATGCTTTTCTGTCAAGTAATTGGTTTGTGATTTGACTCTGGATATCTTAGTAAAGATTGAAGTAATTTGTTCTGTCATGTGTTGTGACACAGGTGAGCGATAAGATGGATCCAGATGAGCTAGTTAGGCTCATAGAAATCCTAAATCCAAAGAACAAGCCAGGGAGGATAACAGTGATTGTAAGGATGGGAGCTGAAAACATGAGAGTTAAGCTTCCCCATCTGATAAGGTCTGTACGTAGAGCAGGTCAAATTGTCACTTGGGTTAGCGACCCCATGCATGGAAACACCATAAAAGCTCCATCTGGACTCAAAACTCGTTCCTTTGATGCAATCAGGGTAAGTTTGGTATTTATCAAAATAATATATGTTATATATGGATTATGTTTAGACTTCTTTGCACTTCATAAACTTGGTTGTCTGGTCACACCACTTCTGAATTTTGTGAATACTGCCGGAGTGGTCATATTTTCTTGATATGTACCATATCTACTGCTTATTGTACACAGACAAGTATTCCAAAAGAGCCTTTTGATGAAGAAGTTTTATCTTGACAAGTGTGATATTAAGTTGCCTTGTGTATGACTTTCCTTGTTGATGACTTGTCTGGCTGGGATAAAACATTACTTAATTGTTTGATCACTAATTGGATGGCAACGGTGCAAATGTACTGGAGTCTGTAAGATGGAACATAAACAGGTTGAATTATGAAACTTGGTCAGTTTATCAAATTGTCTTGCTTTCACTTAAGAACACAATTGTATCTCTGTTGTTCCTCCATCCTAGATTGTAACATAAATTGCGACATCTGAGTATCTTTCATGTGAAGTCTACATCCATTTCGCCCTCTTTGAAATTATACTTTAATAACAATGGTTGTAATGATAATAATGGCTTTCTTAATATGTGTTAATAGGCTGAGGTAAGGGCATTCTTTGATGTGCATGATCAAGAAGGAAGCTATCCTGGAGGAGTTCATTTAGAGATGACAGGACAGAATGTGACAGAGTGTGTGGGAGGCTCTCGAACTATAACTTATGACGACCTGCACTCACGTTACCACACCCACTGTGATCCAAGGCTCAATGCTTCTCAATCTCTAGAGCTTGCCTTCATTATATCCGAGCGGTTAAGGAAAAGAAGGCTTGGACCGCGGTATTCTTTGGCCTCTGTTCGGGCCTAGAAGGCTTTGGTTATAGCTATAGTAGTATGCGTGGTTTTAGAATTTGGTTTCAAGGCGTATTATCTATCTTTGTGGAGTAGCTGGTGTTAATATGACGGTGGAAGTGATCCAGTGAGCACCAGCAAGTAGAGAGGAAGTAAGCGGACACCTGAAATCTCAGTGCTAGTATGGTAAAGATGTTTAAGTTAATGTAGAACAGTTGATGGTAGATATCCATCTATAGATGTTGGTATCAGTATTTGTGTGTTTGAAGGAGATGCTAATATTGTATTTTACTCTGGGGTATAAATATAATGTGTGTGCTTAAATTATTAGTATGAATTGGCTTATACTTGTATCAAAATGGTTGGTTTATATTTCTAGGTTGCATGCTGTTTTGCTATGCTTAACTGATTATTTAATTTTTAATTTTTAATTTTAATTTTTTTTTGTTTTAGAGTTTATTAGATATAGAATTTAAATACAAAATGTGTGTTGGTTGATATAAGTGAATGTTTTTAAAACATTTCTTTTGTACGTAAAAATCAGTCGTCTTCTATAAGTTTTAGTCAAAGTAAGTAGTTTTTGAAGATAAATCTTAAAAATATGAAACATAATTCAAATTTTATTTTTGAAATTAAATTTAAACCACAAACCAAACGTTAAATTGGGACTCTACAAATAGTCATACAGTTGGTTAATGCTTTTAAAAGTGATTTTCATCCAATAAACATATATAAGAAAGTGTTTAATAAACTAAATGATAAAGAAATTGATAGGCATAACAGCCAACTTCACCTTCTTTCTGTTTTTATCTTTTTATCTCAACAGCACATCTCTATTATTGCTAATCAATTCTTTTGGGATTTAAATAAACACCGAATATTATGTTAAAAGCTTAATAGAATACTTGTATATAGGAATTATTGGCTTCTTTCAAGAAATTAGATCATGATATGAATAGTTTTTATCTTAATTAAATAATTAATCTTTGTTTTTACCTTTTAGCTTTTGCTTCAATAAAGAAGCAATGTTTTATAGGAGTTCTAATCAATGTTTTAAAACCCAACCTGGGGTAAAACCTGTGTTTTATAGGGTCAAACCGGTGCTGATGTCAGCATGATTCAACCGTTAAAAAATTAATAAATCCCCGGACAAAACAATGGCGGCTTCATTTTCTTCTTCTTCCTCAAAACCCAACTCCCTCACAATAAAACAAAAAGTAGCCACAACCTCCTCTCAAAAACCCAACAACCTTCTCCATTCAAATCCCAAAATCAAATCATCTTCTTCTTCTTCCTCATTACCCAACTCTCTCACAATAAAACAAAAAGCAACCGCAACCTCCTCTCAAAAGCCCAACAACCTTCTCCATTCAAATCCCAAAATCAACCCAAATCGTAGAAACCCAGTAGCCTACTCCATTCAAATCGAAAAAAACCCAGCCAAATCACAAAAACTAACAGCCTCCTCACAAAAATCCAATAGCATAAAGTGAATCACCGCCTCCCCACCCTTTCCCCCATCCAACCATGTCGTTAACCATCACCCCACACCCCATTGCCAGTCCTACTTAGCCATCGTCAATGGCCTTACCCCACCATAGACAATAGCGGCGGTAGCCCTCCATCTAAGCAACGACAGCCCGTACTTCCATCTAAGCGACGGCAACCCCTACTTCCATCTAAGCGATGGCATCCCCCACCTCCATCTTGTCGTTGCATGCCCCCACCACCACTCTATGGCACCCCATACCTTGCCCAACCCATTTCTCTTCCCACCCCATTGCCCATACCTCTCACAGCCTCACAACCGCCCATCCCATTTTCTTCACATTTTTTTTCCTTAAAAGATTTCATGTTTTTGAAATGCTTTAATTGATTTGATTGGCTTTGATTGATGTGTGAGTTAGGAATATGGTGTTGCTTTGGTGGTGTGGGTGGGGATTGTATTGATGGTTTGTTGGGGAAGGTTACTGGTTGCTTGCGTTAATTGGTTAGGAGACTTTTTTAATAGCCGAAGTGAAATGAAAGTGCTGCGAAGAATTGAAGAGATGAGATGAAGAACTGAAGAGATTGAGATGAAGAAATCAACAATGGAAGAGAGAAAAATGGGTTAGGGCTCGACAAAGACCGGAAAAAAAAAAAGGGGAAACCATAAAAGAAATTCATTTTTACAGCTTGAAAACTAGGTGCAACCCGGTCTTCCCCTAAAACCGGGTGGACCAGCTATTGCTACAGTATCCCCGATCCAACCCCAATTGAATCTAGGTGAAATGACTCCCCCGGCCGGGTCTCCAACTGGTCGGGCTGGGTTTTAAAACAATGATTCTAATTTTACGTCAAATTTGTGTACTTAACATATTATTATAAAGTAAACAACATGTTCTCACCCAAAGATTAGCGAAATGGCAAGTTTACACCCCTTATTTTATTTATTCCAATTTTTATCCTTAAATTAATAGAAAATTATTTAATGTAATAGTTAAATGGTAAAGTAGTCATTGATATTATATTAATCACTCACCGTTGATGGCAAAACCTTCTAAGTAGTTGAGAAGAGACAATGTTATCTTAGATTCCTACTTTAAATTAATAGAAAATTATTTAATGTAATAGTTAACTGGTAAAGTCAGCATCTGCACTGTATTAAATTTAAAATAAAAATAAACATTTCAAAATAACGCTTTATATCTCAAATTTCTCTCAAAGCACTCCTGAGAAATAGGAAAGTTTGAAATATGTTGATTACACCCCTACGATAGAAAAACCCAGATCCCCCTTAGTAGCTAAAATCGTTGCAACAATAATCCTTGCAATCCAACCTAGATCCACCATGGAGGAGAGGAAAGGAGAAAGAGAAAGAGAAAAGAGAAGAGAAAGAGGTGGGGTGTGGCATTGTGCTGAGATGGTGAGGTGTCGGGGAGTCAAAAAGTGGGGTAGGGGGCTATTTTCGTCGTCGAAAAGTGCTAGAAAACAACTAGGGACAACACCACTAACATGCGCCATCACCTACTAAAATGTGCCGCAAAGAAGAGGAATATTAAAAAAGAAGATGTTATTGAAATAAATTTGAAAGTAAGATGGTTATTTTTCTAATTCTACTAATTTGGGGTTAAAAGTAATTTATTAATTTATTTGTCATCGGTAATAGCTAAAGGTTGAGCATGGGTAGAGGATAGACCTGGAACCGGTGAGTACCCAGATCGATGATTCCGGTTCCAAAAAATTGGAATCAGGACTACCCATGTTCGGTTCTAGTTCCAACCCAATAGGAATCGAGGACCCGGCTCGGAACTGGGATCTAGGTACCCCTTAGGAATTGGCTTGGAACCGGAGCTTCAATGGCGTATAATTAAAAAATGTTCGGGGTGTTCTGTAATTTAACATATAAGAAAATTAAAACAAATGTGATTTACAGATTTAGGGATTTAGAGATGGAGGGTTCTTGGCTTCTTGTGTTCTGAAATTTCACGATTTGGGGAAGAACGAACTGTGGTTGTTACGTCCGTCCACTGAAGTCCTTCCGTCCGGCGTCCACTCCAGTCCGTCCGTCCCCAGCCCACTATGGCGCATTCTCTCCAGTACGCAAGACTTGCGGCGCCGATTCACTTTATTCCGGCAAAGGTATGTAATTTGTAATCCAAGATAAGCATAAATTGAAACTGTGTTTTATACCAGTAGCACCTAACCCAAGACATTTCAATTATTTTAGTGGAAATTATGGTCAACTGATTTGTATAAGCTTTGGTTAAGAAGATCAAGTTTATATTTTAAAAAATATAAATCCCACTTCAATTCTTCGAAAAATTGTATAAATTAATTGGTTTGAATGAAAACAGTTTTCAATTAAAAAAAAAAAAAAATCAGATTTAAAATATTTCAGGATTTTTTAAAAGCTGCAAACTGGTTTTAGGCAACTTCACAAATATATATTCTACGCCAGTCCTATATTTTATATCAAGTAAAAACCAGAACCACTCTTAGTGGACTTTTTGTCTGGTATTGTTTTCAACAGAAGGGAAAATTGCAGAATTATGTAATAAGCAATAAGCTGCAGCCAAGATTGAAAGTTCAACCCAATCATTAGCAGACAAAATGGGGTTATTTTTTTTTTATATACACTTATATATGAATTCTTGGAAACATTTAGTATGGTTTATATTACATGCATGTTTAAATAAATTATATATATGCATGTTATTTTTGGTGTTCAGGGATGGTATGGGTGGGTATTGTGTAATGAGTTGATTGTTGAAGTAGAAAAATCCAGCAAATTGGTGGGGCTGGTTTGTTTAATTAGATAATTAGAAATTTAGAAGTGATTTATATTAAATTGAAATGGTGAAGTTTTGCATGGAAAGATTTTAGATGTTGTTAGGAAAGTTTTCTTGACATGGTTTGGTTGAAACCTAAAATATTTGTATTATTGTGGTTAATTGTTAAGTGAGATTTTGCTTAAAAATTGAAAACCTTGCTGTGCTAATGTGTTATGTGGTCGGCTGAAGGTTTTGAGAAGGATTGGACATGAAATTGTTTGCTGGAAATTGCATTAAATATGAATGCTTTCTGCATTGTTTTGTTAGTGTTCGGCTGGAGGTTTTAGGAAGTCATTAGTATGAATTTGTTGTCTGGAAATTTCCATTAAAATTGGTTGGACATTTTGGAGGTTGCTAACATAATATTGACTTTCTTATGTTTATTTTGTAGAAATGATTAGACTTGACGAAGGAATATCCACGGCAAATTTGGAGCATGCATGAGCCATGATGTTTAAATGTTTTATTGATTGTATTTCAGTATCTTGTGTTCTTTTTTTCTTTTTTTTTTTCTTTTTTTTCTATAATTGGGATGTCTGAGTCAGCTTACACGTACTTCAATTAATCTCCGAGGTTCATTAAATACCCTACAAGCGCAAAGGACCTGATAAGTCATAATGTTATTGCGGTAGATGGCCCAAGGTTTGAACCCAAAAATTCAAGGAAGAGAGTAAATCTCCTTAACTGTCAAGCCGACCCCTTGGGGTTAAACTTCGTGTGTTTATTTTGTTGTTATGTTATTTGAAATGATGAATGTTATTTATAATTTTAAGTTTGGAACAGTAGTTGCAGTAGATGTGATTTTTTAAAACAAGTTGCAATGTGTATGTGTGAATTTTGCAATGTTTTAATACCCGACCCGGGGTAAAACCCGGCCAAGGGACCGGGTCCTGAGTTGGGCAGTTGAAGCGATCTAACCGGTGGGTCAGACCGGTGCTGATGTCAACATGACTTTGAAAATTATAAATCCTAAAATAAAACAATCATTCTTCTCTTAAACTATGGTTGCTTCTTCCTCCTTCTCATAATCCAACTCCCTCACAATAAAACAAACAATGGCCTACTGCATTCTAATCGCAAAAACCAGCAGCCTCTTCCCAAAAACTCAGCAACCTTCCCCATTCAAATCCCAAAATCGGCCCAAATCGCAAAAACCCAACAACCTACTCCATTCAAATCGCAAAAACCCATTTAAATAAAAGAAACTTAACAATCTCCTCCATTTAAATTGCAAAATCAATCTAAATAGCAAAAATCAGCAGCCTCCTCCCAAAAACCTAGTAACCTTCTCCATTCAAATCCCAAAATCGACCCAAATCCCAAAATCAATCTAAATCCCAAAACCCAGTAGCCTCCATTTACTCCATTCAAATAAAAGAAACCCAGCAATCTCCTCCCAAAAACCCAGCAACCTTCTCCATTTAAATCCCAAAATCGACCTAAATCGCAAAACCCAACAACCTACTCCATTCAAATCGAAAAAACCCAATAATCTCCTCCATTCAAATCGCAAAATCGATCCAAATAGCAAAAAGCCAAAAACTAGCAGCCTCCTCTCAAAGAACCGAGCAACCTCCTCCATTCAAATCACTTAACCAAATCGAAAAATCCCAATAGCTTACTCCATTCAAATAAAAAAGAACCCAGCAACCTCCTTCATTCAAATCGCAAAATCAACCAAAATCGCAAAAATTAATAGCCTCCTCACAAAAACCCAATAGCCTGAAGTAAAAATATGAAGAAGTAACGAGAAGAAATGAAAATAATGAAGATGAAATGAAGAGATCGACAATGGAAGAGAGAAAATATGAGTTAGGGCTTGACAAGGAATGAAAAACTAGGGAAAAGCAGAAAAGAAACCCACTTTTTGGAATTGAAAACCATGTATAAAAGTTCACTCAGTTTTCTCCCAAAAGCGGTTGGACCGGTGGATCGCTATAGTAAACCGGTTCAACCGCGGGTCAAACTAGGTAGATTAATATTTTCGGTTTTTAATCCTGCCTGACCCGGCTCAGTGGCCGGGTCCCGGTTAAACCAGCTGGGTCGGGCTGGGTTTTAAAAGATTGGAATTTTGTGAACTGTTAGGGGTGTATTTGTAATTGTTTAGGGTATATTTGTCATTTTTTAAGTTAATAGGGATAATATAATTTTACAAGGTACCCGAGAACAATTGGAACCAGTATTTCAGGTTCCAATTCCAAGACTCAGAGAATCGAAATTGATTAATTCTGACTCTGGTTCATTATGCTAAGAATCGACCAATTCCGATTTCGGTTTCGATTCTGCTTTTTAGTAATTCTAAGAGGTACCTAAAACCGTTCACTTCTAATAATAACACTACTTTGTGTTAAAATTAAAAAATCCTTAATGACGTTAATTTAAATGTGAGAATCCAAAATAAATAAAGCGGAAGGTAGAAACTTACTATTTCAATAATATTTGGGTGAGAACATGTCGTTTACTCTATTATTATATAACCTTTAGTATGATTATCAGATTATAATGCATCACTTCCATAACTTTAATTTAAGTAGAATAATGCTAGCCTTACTTCCTCTTCATACTCATTTCTCTTACTTACTCATATTAATCTCCCTTCTTACTCCATTCTCTTTCTTCTTATACCCACCTACCACAGAGTGAGTAAGAGAAAGGAGTAAGAAATGGGAGTAAAGCTAATATTACTCGTTCAAGTATGGGATCAATAATAATAATAGTGATGAGATGCATCCAAATAGTCCCAATAACATTACTATTCACAATCATAAACCCATAAAGTTCTCCAGGCCCAATAACATTGGGTGCGTTTGGTTCAGTATTTATATCTACATTCCTAATCCTATTTCCCAAATATTGTTTGGCACATATTCCAGAGATATTACTATATTTTTTTAATTACTTTTAGACCCCTTAAGCTTATTAATTTCATTAAATACCCCCAGAAAAAAAAGTTTAAAAATTAACAAAAACACCCCCATCAACCCATACTTGCCAAATTCCGACAACCACCGTCGGTGGTAGCCAGAATCTGTACAACGACCTACCTACCGACCAAAAATGACCAAAAGTTTACCGATCTGGCCTTTTCCAGCCAGATCCACCACAGATCTGGTCGTCAGCGACGACCAAAGGAGGTCTTCTTTTGACGTTTTTTGACCGTCGATGGCAATATTTAACCGTAGATCTGGTCTTTTCCGACCAGATCCGTGATGGATTTGACTGAAAAAGACTATAGCAACGCGTTACGACACAAATCCGACCAGTCTGTGTCGTAACGAAATTTTCTGACCAGATTCCAGCGGTGGTGGCTGGAATCTAGCATTACAGGTGATGGATGTATTTTTATCATTTTATATATTAGGGTGTTTAATTAAATTAACAAACCTATGAGCTTTTCCATTAATTTTTAAATTTTACCTCGTAATACTCTACTATCCAACTACTCAATATTATTCCTAAAATTCTATCCAAAATAATAAACCAAACACACCTATTATTATTCACAATCATAATGGTCTCCTAGGCCCAGCATCATCCTCATCATTACCTAAACACATAGAAACAAAAACTCTACTTATTCTTATCCACTTTACTTTATTTATTATAATATTTTCATTTTCATCTGATCTTCCATTATGCCTTTTCACTTCCCACATTATTTTACAACAAAACAAAACCTCAAATTTTATCTATATACATAGTCTACACCAATTTCACACGTTTCATGCCTCTCACACAATACTCTTACACGCTGATGTCTGTGGGTCCCACATAGCCGGCAGCAAGTACTTTCTCCCGTTAACCCCGTGAGCGTTATAACTCGCTCCGGTTACCTTATCCACCAACACCCGCCCCGGGTATCCCGGGTAAGAACCCGACCCAAATATCCCCGTGCAAGCTGAGACGGCTTCCAGTGGCGCGCTGGCTGGGCCTTGGAAATATCCATTGTTAAACGGGTTGGTGACGGTGTTAGCCAAAAGGGTGGCCAAGTTTATAATCATGCCGTCAACTCCCACGTCGCCGTTAGGAGCCACTAACGGTGGGGTTTGCGGGCCGTAAATGGGCTGGTGGAAGGGCCACGCACATTGGCCCGGGCACTGAGTCTCGGAGTTGCCTACCCACACATAAGTTCCTCGGTCTGATCCACGGCCCGCCGACTTATTAGTCCCGTGGCTGCCGCACCTCATACAGAACCCATCAACGGCAACGTCCTTGGCCGTTAAAACGACATTAATGGTGGAAGTAAGCGTGTTACTTACTTTCTTAGCTAAAGCCATTAAATGGGAAGTCTTGAGGGACTTGCCGAGGGAGTAGTTTTCGAGGAGGATTTGATGCTGCACAACGAGGTTAGATGAACCTCCTTTGTACTTTTCAGTGGTTTTCCACCAGGATGAGGCGGAGGGCTGTGGAGCCCGGTTGGAGTTCAAGGAATGGATAAAATCGACGATTATGGAGCGTTGTATGGGAGTAAACTTACCGTACCAGATGAGATTAACGGTGACGTTACCTTTGAGAAGAAGGCCGTTGTGGTATTTTAAAACAAGAGGTTGTTCTTGAACTAAAGCAGAAAGCGTGGGGGAGATAGAACAGAAGAAGAAGAGGAAAAGAGAGAGAATGGCAGAATGGTAAATAGATGCCATGAGATAGTGCAAAGAGAAGAGATAGTTTTTTTATAAGTTAAGAGAGTGAAGTGCGAAGTTGAGAAGAGTGGTATTTATAGTAATGGTTTGAAAGGGAAACAGCTGTGAAGGAAGGAAGGCGTCAACATTGAAGAGTGCCACGTGGGAATATATAATTAGTTGGGAAATGTGAAGGAGGTTTGCCAGGCTGTAAGGTTCTAAAGGGTGACGTGGTAGTTACTAGGAATGGCATTTGATGTTGATGGAGACAGTCTCACTGAATTTGAAATTGGTGAACCAGATGGGTGGTTTGAATGGTGCAATGCAAGAGCACGTCTCAATATAAATTAAATTTGATTTTAGTTTTACAATCCCAACAGCAAAATCTTGATGCGTAGTACAGTAACAATCCTCTTTTACCTCTAAAGGAAGGTGGGTCCCCGTTATTCTAATGAAGTTAATCTGATACCGTGTGATGGAAGATTTATCTGCAGATGGATGGACACAGACCAGTGGGAGGGTAGTGAATAATTTAGATGCGGTACCACACTAGAGATGACGTAAGCTAAAATGAAAGAGTGGCGCAGACTTCGATTAAAGTGTTACTACTTTAGTTTTAGATATTATTTTATCATTTTACTCAAGCATGATAATAGCCACTGGATTTCAATACTCATTCCTAGATGCTTATGTAGGTCCCATTTCATTCAGTGATTCGTACCCTTCTTTTTTATTCAAGGGAGTACTTCTATGAGGACGATCTCATTGTAATTACTCTGTACTCCAAGTTATAATCTGATCTTCTGATAATATGGCTAATTTTTTCATGTGGATCAATATGTTGTTTTAATTCAGATTAATTTGAGACAAAAAAATCTCTGCTGAACATTATTTGATATAAATAAATTAATTATTCAAAAACTATATTGTTAAAAATTTAAGTTATAATATTCGAATTATAGGTGTGTTCTTTTATAAATTTTGTAAATCTATTTTTCGTTTTCTGAAATATTAAAAAAAATTGAAAAACACAAAGATAAAAATATACTCAACATATTTGTCTGAATAATATAACACAATTGACAAAACCTTTCAAATTTATAATTATTTTATAATTGAAGTTTATTTAATTTATCGTAAATAAAGTGATTTTCAAAAACATTGCTTTAAAAGTGATTTTCTTTTAAGTTCCTCAACCACTAAACGATGATGATGATGGGATTTGTAAAAGTATGGTGAATAAAGGAAGTAATAGTTGTTGAATTAAAGTGAATAAATAAATAAATAATTGACAGCAGAAGGAAACAAAGGCTAAGGATGGGTGAGTGTCTGGAAACAAGAGACGACATGTTTGGTTTTCAAGATTTCCCGAAAACACTTTATTCCACTCAAATAATGCAATTCCCAAACCAAACTTGCTCTTCCAAATGGGGACGGTGCCGACTCTGTCACCTGCCGCATGTGACCTTTTTGCATGCCTTCACCATCGTTTCCTTTTATTATCTCTATACATTTTTCAAGTATCGGAGGTTCTTGATGTTCCTTCAAATTAATTCCACTTTGCTGTAATGTTTACATATCTTTTAAATCATCGAAATCAAAAAATTAAATAAAATTGAAACCATTGATACGACAAAATTTAATTTTTTTTATTAGATTTTGTTATACCTGAAAAGGTAAGGCTGATGTGGAGCCTTGTCAGCATGAGATTGTTAGAACTTGAGAAAGATCTGTGACCGTCTAGACGCAGTCACGTCGCGTAATGGCACAAGTGGCACGCTCCCGTCAGTGCGATAGGTGAGTGCCAGGCTAGCAGGTGGTTGGAAATCTTCCATGTGTCTAAACCCTGCATAAGTCAAAGAAATCCCTCGGACAGGTGAACGATGAGATGTAGAGAAGGATTTTCACGGTATCTACCCACTTGTAGATTTAGTAATCATTACCTTGGTTTTTCCCACTATAAATATAGGTATTTCCTCTCATTTGCGGGATTGGCTAATTTTACTCTAAAATAGCTTACTTTCTCTCTCTCTCTTTTATTCTCTCTACGGTAGCTCAGCTCGCTGAATGTGACCTGAACTTTATCCTCTTGTTAATACAATAGCAGTGGACGTAGGTTTGCTTTTGAGTATCCGAACCACTTTAAACATTGCCTCTCATCCCTTATTTAACTTAATATTCCCTTATCACGCGTGTCTTCTAAGTCCGCTTAGCATTTTATATGTGCGAGTAGTTGGTGTCTAAAATCGAGCATCAACAGTTTGGCGTTAGAAGGAGGGCTTGATTTAGTATCTGCTCTTCATCAGAAAATCTTTGACTAATTGTTCCCACAACAGTAAATGACTCGCGGTTTCGAATATGAGCCAACCAATTATGGCAATGAAGAAATCCCCAAGTACAGGAAGACACTTCTTCCGAAATGCAGCCAGTCCAGCAAAATATCATGGGGGATATTCCTTCAAGCTCGCGGCTCGACTCGGCCGTCATGAGTTACTTGGAAAGGTTCAATAATACTCTTCAAACGGTCAGCCAAAGGCTAGACCGATTGGATTGGGTCGTGCCTCCAGAATCCAATGAGGCGGTGCCACCGCCAAAAATGCCTGTAGGTCACGTGAAAGCGCAGAAAAGGGCAAAAGCTCATACCGCGTGCACTGCAGCACGTCAGAGAAAGGGAAAGCAAGTGGCGTACAATGGACCCAAGGGCTTTGAGGGACTAGCGAACATCGATCGCGCCCCGGGTAGAATACGTGTGGCATTGCGACTCAACGACATGTCGCAGCGTGAGCCGTCTTGCGCCACATCGCACGGGCACTCCCTCAAAAGTGCAAGGTGGGAAGATTCCCAATATCGTCAAAATGACGACTTCGATCTCGATCGTCATCGTGTAGGGGATTCCCATCGTCTGCGGGCCAATTTGTACCACTGTGGAGGTTGGGAAGACTCCCCGATTCACTCAATCCTATCACACAGCTCCAGCCAATGTGTGTCGAGATTGGCCAGAGCTTCCGACCGAGGTGAGGAAGAGTCAGATTTGCAGTTTTTCCTTAACCATAACCATGAGGGTCGAATCCATGTTGCGAAAAGTAATCCCCAGGTAGCTCCGCTGCCTTAGATTGAGGAACTACAGCGAGCTCTAGATCAGCTTAAAGCTCACCAGAACGAGTAGGGGAAGGTCGCAGAAGTGTCCCCCTTTTCCTCGGCAGTGTTAGCTGCCCCCCTTCCTATTGAGATTCCGAATGCCCAACATGCGAGCATTTGATGGGAACTCTAATCCGCAGGATCCTCTATACGAGTTCAACAACCTCATGGAACTCCACCAAGTCTCTGACTTGGCAAAATGCCATTGCTTGGCAATAACCTTAACTGCCCATGCCAAGCGATGGTTTAGGTCGCTCCTAATAGTATCAGTGTGGCCTCAAATGAACTCGAAATTTCTGAGGCACTTCCAGGCAAACAAGAAGTTTTCAATGCTGCTAAGCTACTTGAGCAATATACGACACGAGATGGATGAATCCCTCCAATCTTATTTAGACAGGTTCCATATGGAGCTCCACAAAGTGGCTCATACTCCTGAAGAATCTGTTCGGACTCTCATCATTACAGGAGTTCGTTTGTAGACAGACTTGTGGAAGGAACTGCAATCTAAGGATGATGTTTTCCTCACTTGCTTTTACAACCTTACTGAAAAGTACCTCTGCATTAAAAATTGTGTGGCCGCTCTCAACCGCCATGACCTTGGTCCTTCGGGTAGTGCTCCCAACCGGGGGGAAAATAGGAGGGTTGATTGCAGATAGGCTAACGACGATCAGCGAAAAGGAAAGAAGCAGCAGTACGAGCCCAAGAAATCCTATGCCCCAATTCCTTGTCGCGATCGCGACAAGAGTCAATACACTCCTCTGAATGCCTCGGTATCAGCTATTTTGGATAAATCAGAGGCCGGTTTGCTCGAAGAGCCTGAGCCCAGAAAGAATCCCCCTTTGACCAGAAACAATAAAAAGTACTACCGTTATCATCAGGATAACGGGCACCACACCGATGAATGTCGGACCCCCAAGCAAGCAATTGAGGACCTCATTAAGCAGGGGCACTTCAAAGAGTATGTTGATGACTCTACTCCCGTTCGGGAGAAAAATCAAGAGGAACCAGGGAAGAAGTGCCATGGTCGCAAAGGCCTCTACTGTGTGGGGATCATCTTTGGAGGACTACACCTCGCGGGGAATTCTCGAGGTGCCCAAGAAAGGTATGCTCGCGAAACCCGTCATGACCCTCTAAGTATAATAAGCACAGCGCCGCGACCCGTTAAGGTTCGCAGAGAGGAGGAAATCACCTTCTTTGAGAAAGACGCAGTGCAATTGCATCATCCCCATGAGGATGCTCTCGTCATCATGCCTGAAATAGGTCGGTGCGAAGTCCACAAAATGTTGGTGGACAATGGAAGTGTCGTGCATATCTTATTCCAGCGAGCATTTGAGAAGATGAAACTGGACGAGGCAGATACAACGGAACTTCAAAGCAGTTACCTTAATATACCATCTGAAGATGAAGTTCCCCACCTCGACAAGGATAGGGGAAGTAAGTGGATCTCAATGCACATATCGCAACTGCTATGTGAGGGCAGTGCAGATGGCGTGCAAGGGAAAAGGAATGCTGGTTGGCATCCTTGAGCAGGCAATGGCGATTAGCAGGATTGAGCCGCAGCCCAGCCCGGTTGAGGATAACATGGATCCTCGCATCTAGGAATGCCCTCACAGTGCACCAGTGGAGGACCTATCCGAGGTATCGGTCAATCAAAGTGAGCCAACCTGAGTGTTAAGGATTGGGAGTAATCTCAACCCTCAGCTTGCCAACGACCTGACTAGTTTCCTCAAGGAAAATGTCGACGTATTCGCGTGGATGCATGCTGACATGGTCGAGATCAGCCCGAATATTATATGTCATGCCTTGAATATTGACAGTGCGGTCAGACCAGTTCGTCAAAAGAGAAGAGCAATGGACCTCGAGCGATACGCCGCCTTGAAAGTGGAGGTGGATAATCTCCTCTTAAACGAATCCATCCGAGAGGCACTTTACCCGAGCTAGGTTGCCAACCCGATCTTAGTAAAAAAGCCTAATGGAAAATGATGGACTTGCGTTGACTTCACCGACCTTAACAAAGCCTGTCCAAAGGACAACTTTCCCTTACCAAGGATCGACCAGCTCGTCGATGCCACCTCCGGGCACGAGCTGCTGAGTTTTATGGATGCATACTCGGGATATAATCAGATTTCGATGTACATGTCGGACGAAGAGCATACCTCATTTGTTAAAGATTGGGGGCTGTATTGCTATAAGGTTATGCCCTTCGACCTAAAAAACATTAGGGCGACTTACCAGCAACTGGTTAATCAAATGTTTTTCGAGCAGATCAGAAAATCAATGGAAGTCTATGTTGATGACATGCTGGTCAAATCGCATGTTGCTTCAAATCACATAGCACATCTCGCTGAGATGTTCGGTATACTCCGAAGATATAGAATGAAGCTCAATCCTTTCAAGTGTTTGTTTGAAGTATCCTCGGGAAAAGTCCTAGGATATATGGTTAACTAGAGGGGAATAGAAATCAACCCCAAAAAGATTCAAGCTCTCCTTGACATGAGAAGCCCGACCAACTGAAAACAGGTTCAGAGTCTCAATGGGAGAATAGCGGCTCTCAGTCTCTTCATATCAAGGGCAACAAATCGTTGCTTGCCATTTTTCAATATACTCAGGGCCAACAAAAATTTTGAATGGACTCCGGACTGCGAACAGGCTTTCCAAAGCATTAAAGAGCACCTCGAAAGCCACCTCTCCTGTCCAAGCCTCTCCCTTAGGAAATTCTTCTTTTGTATTTGTCTGTCTCTCAACATGCGGTCAGTGCAGCTCTAATTCAGGAAGAAGACAAAGTCCAATGGCTGGTATATTTTGCGAGTAGACGACTGTTAGACCCCGAGATGCGGTATCCAGAGATGGAACGATTAGCTTATGCCTTGCTGATCACCTCCAAGAAATTGCGACCTTATTTGCATGCCCACACAATCCACGTATTGACCAACTATCTGCTCAAGCAAGTTTTTCAGAAACCAGAGGCTTCGGGTAAGTTGCTCAAATGGGCGATGGAACTAAGTCAGTTAGACCTACAGTATAGACCGAAAGCAACCATTAAAAGTCAAGTTGTTGTCGATTTCATTTCGGAGTTTACATACCAACCAACTTAGGAATCCGAGCAATAGGCCAGCGAAGTCACCCAGGAAACTGTTTGAAATCTATTGACCTGGAGCCTCTATGTCGACGGTTCCTCGACAAGGAATAAGACCGGGGTAGGCATTCTCCTCCTTACTCCAGAAGGGACTCGCATCCACGGTATTCTTTGGTTCGGGTTCAAAGCCACGAACAATGAGGCCGAATATGAAACACTGCTCGCTGGACTGCGGTTGGCAAGAGAAATGGGGTCAATCACAATCAGTATTCAAAGCGACTCTATGCTGGTTGTCAATCAGATTTTGGGGGAATATCAAGCCAAGGAAATAAACATGCTCAGTTATCTGAAGAAAGCTATGGCCGCGCTCGAGTCTTTTAAGCGCTTCTCGATCACGCAGATTCCTAGAGACAGTAATTCTGTCACGGATGCCTTAGCAAGAATAGCCTCGTCGCTGGACTCGGATGCGCTAGAAAGTATTCCTGTTCGATACATAGAGATCCCAAGTATTAGCTCGCCCGAACAGGCCATGGTCACAACCGAATCAGTTTCCTAGATGACCCCAATTACTAAGTATCTCCGAGATAGGGCCTTGCCCAATGACAAGACTGAAGCAAGAACCCTGCAAACCAGAGTTGCTCGTTACACACTCATAGGAGATCAGTTGTACAAATGAGGGTTTAATGCCCTTTGCTTTCGATGTGTAACCGATGAGGAAACAGACTATATCATAAGGGAGATACATGAAGGGATCTGCGATAATCACACCGCCGCACGATCCCTTGCTAACAAAGTTGTTCGTCAAGGGTACTGTTGGCCTTTGCTTCGAGAAGACACCTTCAACTTTGTAAAAAAGTGTGACAAATGCTAATGGTTCGCGAACATACCCCAAGCTCTTTCCCATTAGCTGATAACAATGACCAACCCCTGGTCATTCTCCATGTGGGGAATTGATCTTATTGGACCTATGCCAACTAGAAAGGGAGGGGTCAAGTATGCAGTGGTCCCGGTGGATTATTTCACTAAGTGGGCCGAAGCTGAACCATTGGTCGCGATCACTACCAAGAAGTTCAAGGACTTCGTCTTAAAAAATATAGTATGCCACTACGGAATTCCTCATACCCTCATCTCTGATAATGGGAAACAGTTCGACAACGAGGAATTCAAGCAGTTTTGCGATGAGTTAGGGATCCATAAAAAATTCCCTCAATCGCAAGACCGCAAGCCAATGGTCAGGTTGAAGCTATCAATAAAACCATCAAGCATACTCTAAAAGTTAAGCTTAGCGCTGCCAAGGGTAATTGGGTCGACGACCTCCTAGAAGTCCTATGGGCATACAAGACAACTCCGAGAACCTCTACTTCAGAAACACCCTTCTCGCTAGTGTATGGCTGCGAGGCAATGATCCCAGTGGAAGTAGGGACTCGTTCACTTCGGAGAGACCTGTTCAATGAAACAGACAATGAAGCACTTCTGTGTGCAAGTCTGGACTTAGTTGAAGAACATTGTGACAAGGCTCAGCTAAGGATAGCAACCTACCACCAGCGCGCAAAAAGATTCTTCGACTCTAAAGTCAAGAGAAGAGACTTCCAGGTCGGCGACCTGGTTCTGAAAGAAGTCATTCTCGGTACAAGGGAACCAAGTAGGGAGTATTGAAGCCAAACTGGGAAGGCCCATACTGTATCGCTAAGGTGATACGACCGAGGACTTATCACCTCAAAAGGCTCAACGGCTCCGAAGTACCACGAGCTTGGAATGCTGAACATCTTCACCCCTATTATCAGTAATTCCAAACTCACTTTTTAATTTCCTTGTAAAGACCTCTTAAGCTTTGTAAATAGGATCACTTTTGTGCGATCTTGTTCCTCGCAGTGTTTGTCTTTCTGTTCGTATATGTAATATTTGTGAAGTACAAAATTTATAAGTGCTATCACAAATAGTTGGAGAACGACCTTATGTCCACATTTGTAATGTTTTGTGAGGCACAAAAAGTCAAAAAGTCATCAGTGCTCACAAATGATTTAAGAAATAATCTTTTTATTTATTAAAAACCAAGTACAAATACGAATGTGCGAGCACATGCATGGCTGTGAAAAAGAAAAGCAGAAAAAATCACTGGTCTTCGTTCCCAGGCTCTAAAGGTGCGACCTCGGTGTCTCCAAGTTGGTCGCCGACCACCTGGTCAGCTACCGAGTCTTTCGGGACATACTCCTCTGGCTGATCATCCTCCGGATAAGGCCTTTGATCTTCCTCCTCGTCGTCAGCTTTCGCCATGGAAGCGAGGATCCTCTGGTAATCATCCGGGAGATCGGTGAGGCCTACGTTCGGATTCTTAAGTCGCAAGGCGTAAATGGACCATTCAGCGACTCTCCTCTCAATTTCTAATTCCTGTCACATCATCTGTTTGGTTAACAAAGCAACGCACCCCTGGAACAATTCGGGGTCCGCCTCGAGTGCCCACCTCAGCTTCTTGGTGGTTTCCCACAACCGCGCTCTTTTTTCTTCTACTCGCAAGGCTTGCTCGGAGTTCACTCGTAGCTCTAGCTCTTTATCGCAAACCTCTTTTGTAAGTCTGGCCACTGTCATTTGGAGCTTTGTGACCTCCTCTCCCCTCTTCTCCAGCTTGGCCTTCTAGAAGTCCACCGTGCGGAGCGCAGCATTCCTCTCCGACATGTACTGGTTCACCTGAATGGTGGACATGTCTATCTCCTTCTACGTAATTGCTAAGTCCCGTTTCAGTTGCGCATTCTCCTCTTTCAGCTCGATGAGCCCCCAAGCGGCTTCCAGTTGGGTCTTCTGCTGTGCCAAGTGCATGCCGAGCAAAGACTGCATAGCAAAAGAAACAGGGGTTAAATTCCATCTCATTGAAAAAACAAGGGAAATATAGGAAAGTCCTCAATGAGGACAAACCCTCTTACCTGGCTTTGCAGCTGAAATGCACTTGTCATTAGGTCCACAGGGTTGGAGGCCACAAACTATTCAAAGGCCTTGGCGAGTTGGCATTCTAGAAGGGTGAACATCGCCGGCTGAAAGTCCTCCAAGAATTGCCCTATAGAGTCCAGCACAGGCGCGCCAGCTCCCGCAGCAGGTGGCATCTCGCCCACTGTCTCTTTACCCGCTCTCCTCCCAAAAGCCACGGTCTCCCCTTGCCCCCTATGCAAGCCCTCAAAGGCAAGTGTAATTCCAGTCGCGCATGTGGAGGGCCCTCTTAAGCGAAAAGCCTGGTAAGGCTGTAACCTCCCAGGCTACATGCCCAAACCCTCTGGCTCGGACTCTGATTCCTCGACCTACGACTGCTTCCTTTTCTTGGATTTTTGGGCCACAACCTTCTGCTTATGACGAGCAGCCGCAGGTTGGGAAGCTTCTACTGGCTGTTCGATGGGTGTTTACGCCCCCGCCTGCATTCCTTCAACAGGGGTACCATTGGGGCCCGCCTCAACTGGTCCCGTGGCACCCACCCCGGGAAAGATGAACCTCTTTGCTCTTAGCGACCTGGGCACTTTGGGTGGCATGATCGCTGCATGCAAGTACCATTAGTAAAAGAGTTTGTTGCATGCAAAAAATAAGATCAGCTAAGGCTATAGATACTTATGAAGTAAGGGTTCCAAGGTCGCTTCGGAATTAAAAAAAGTCATACTTCCTCAAGTTAGCGATCGTCATGAGCAGTTTTGCGTTGCGACTCTACTCGGGCAGGTGACCAAATGTTGTTATTCGATTAAAATTAGTGAGAGCTGTCAACCTGGTCGTCTTGTTTTTTGCTAAGAAACGGAAGAGTTCGTTAGCAAAAATTAAAAGAAAAGAAAAATTTACCAAGTAAAAGAAAGGAAGACCTAAAATGGCAAATGCCATCGTAATAAAAGAAGAAAAACTTCGTCTCATATGCCCCGACATTACTGGGGTAATTGAATATGCCTCCCTCAATCGTGGATCGCTTCGAGAGGTAATAAGAATCCTTGTCCTTGCTCTTTTTCAAATAATACGAGCAAGCGAGCTCTAGCGAGTCAACTTGCCGAGACCGTTCTCCCTACACGCGATATACATAGCCACAACTATCATATATGCGTTGGATGTTAGTTGTAAAGACGCGACCCCGAAGTGATCAAGGACCAACCTAATAAAGGGATGGAAGGGAATCAGCACTCAGCATTTGAATATATTCTCGGAGATCGCAGCCATTCCCTCTGGAAGATTCCAAGCTGAATGCAACCTGTACCGGTAGACGTCTACGCTAAAAGTGCGTATTGGTCTACTGCCTTCTGTATTTCCTCTCAAGTAGCCACCGATAAAATTTCTTGGGAGGGACCCGCTGGGGCATCCTGCGCCGGCGAGCTCGTCCCCTAGTTTGTTTTGGTCGCTGAAGGGTCCATCTCTTTTATGATCTGAAAAAGAGTGACATGCAGGGATTACTCAATCTTCGTACAAAGTTTTGTACGATGAGGTGGAAGCACAGAAAACCACAATGTGTCGTCCTTAAACCTTAGAAAAACCCTAAAAATCCTTGGGGACCACCCCCAAAAGATTCATGCCCTAAAAGAAGCCTATTACTTACAAAGAAAAAGGAAAGTAATGGAGGGATCTTCATTACCTCTTGGATATGGGGATTGAACTTCCTGTTATGAACGTCAAATATGCACCAACTTAAGGGATGGAAAATCTGGTCTCGCGAGAGTTTCTTGCTTTTTCTGAAAGAGTGAGTGTTGTGACATTGCTAAAGGCGAGCCTGGGGTTTTATCGTGGGAGAAATGGCGATTGGTTTTCCCGAAGCCAAGTGATGTTTGGGCAGAATACGCCTCTCGCCGTTGATCGTGACCACGTGTCATCCATCGGCGAGAAGGAGTAACTGCAACGCTTCGAGAAATTCAATCGTCGCTTCCCTCCATTGAAATAAATGAGCGACGGCTCAATTCCCTCCTCCACATTAAATGCACTCTCATCCGCATTTAATGCCCTGATAGGGAATGTCATTTCAGTATGGCTTGCATTTAATGCACATGGCTGATATTTATTGCGCACAGGACATGTCTGTTAGAATAAGGGTTGCTTTATTAATGGGTTAGCTGTTTAGCGCAACGGATAATATCTGAAGAGGTGATTAGAATATAACACTATTCGTCACATGTCGAATACGGAACGAGGTAATCCCTTGTCTTCAATAAAAACGTAGGTCGAGGTACGAAGCACATTGGTACAACGCTGAGTATGGTCTAATCCAGATCGCTGACTTTGCGGAAGAAGACCATTTTAGGTCGCTCATAGAAATGTGTACCGCGACCTCCTTGTAGCTAGGTCAGTTCAGCCAGGCATCATTTGAGACATGTCAAATCCAGGCATAATTATGTTGTTTTCAAGGTTCGATCCTCAAACCTTAAGAACTAGGGGACTTTTGTTATGCCTGAAAAGGTAGCGCTGACGTGGAGCCTTGTCAACATGGGATGGTCAGAACTTGGGAAGGATCTGTGACCATCCAGATGCAGCCACGTCGCGTAATGGCGCAAGTGGCATGCTCCCATCAGTGTAGTAGGTGAGTGCCAAGCTAGCAGGTGGTTGGAAATCATCCACGTGTCCAAACCCTGCATAAGTCAAGGAAATCCCTCGGGCAGGTGAACAATGAGACGCAAAGAAGGATTTGCACGGTATCCACCCACTTGCAGATTTAGTAATCATTACCTTGATTTTTCCCACTATAAATAGAGGTCTTCCCTCTCATTTGTGGGATTGACTAATTTTACTCTAAAATAGCTTACTGTCTCTCTCTCTCTCTCTCTCTCTCTCTCTCTCTCTCTCTCTCTCTCTTGTATTCTCTCTAAACGGTAGCTCAGCTCGTTGAATGCGACCTGACATTTATCCTCTTGTTAATACAATAGCAATGGACATAGGATTTGCTTTTAAGCATTTGAACCACTTTAAAAATTGCCTCTCACCCCTTATTTAACTTAATATTCCCTTATCACGAGTGTCTTCTAAGTCCGCTTAGCATTTCACACGTGCAAGTAGTTGCCGTCTAAAATCAAGCATCAACATATTTTATTATTAATAATTTAATTATGTATTTAGTATTATTGATAGGTTTGAAAATTGCTGAATTAATATTAAAAACTATTATTTAAAAAATTATTATATAGGTAATGGAATATATAGATTTACAAAAATATATATGTAATATTTCTTTTAGTACATTAGCCACCCCAATAATGTAAGGAGATCTAATTAAAAGTAAAGTTAATTGAAGTAAACAATCTAAGGAGAGTGTGGTGAATAAGAGTCATGTTTCACGTGGTAAACAAGAGTTGTGGCGTAGGGACAAGGATTTAACGCCTTTTTCCACCCAAGGTTTGGCCTAAAGACACTCCCACTCATAAAGTTTCAAAAAGATACTTTTCCACCCACCCACAGTAATTTTAATTAAAGAAGAATATAATAGTAAATTCAAAAAACAATCAAAAGGTAATTATGACATTTTACTCCCTATATGTAAACTTAGAAAAAAGGGTTTAGGGAGAGAAAATTTTCTCTCAACTTTTGCTTGCGATCAATGGCTTTTGCAACTTTTCTGGCACCCAATTGCAACCTTAACCCTCCCAGTCACCAATACAATCACACTGCCCTTGCCTTGACAAAGGTTTACGATCGTGCAACGTGGGTCTATGGAGTTTCTTTGCGCCTTCATGGTTCTTGCACTTTCCACAGCTGCCTTGACTTAGTTGCGTCGATCCCAGCACAGTTGCCTCGTCCTCGTCACAATTGGCCATTAACGGGGACATAGAAAATCATAATCAATTGTGAATCATACAACCGATCGTGCATTTGACTTCATGATGTGACATGTCGCCCCTGCAATCAGTTGCCCTAGCCTTGATGCGGTTGATTGCGCGACTATTTTCGTGCCATCGATGCTGCCCTCAGTCACCGCGTTGTCCTTTCTAACACCTACACCTAGCCACCACAATCGACCCATCTCATTCCACTATCATAGGTCACCCACTTTTCGTGTTAGGTTTGGTCACGCCGAATGCAGTTTCGCGGGTTCGTCTTTGTCGATCTCGCAGTTTTCATCCATGTTTCCCCCGCGTGGCTCACGACTATGAAGGCGCCATCACTATTTTGTTGATGTTTTTCTATTAGTTTAGATAAGGGTGATGATGTTGTGTGTTGATTGGTGTGAGAAGATTGTGGTGAGAAGGCTAAGTGTGATGGTGATTGATTTGCACTTGACTAGGTGCGAATCAATCGAAATCGTTGGGGCTTCAGGTCATGGTGGCAGGTTTGGAGCTGGTGAAGGTGAAGAATAAGAAAAGAGAAATGGCGAAAGACAGAGAAGAAAAGAGAAGAATAAGAGGAAAGTGTATTTTTGTTTTTACATTATTTATACAATTAGTTAACAAATTTTACTAATAGATCTTAATAATTGGTGAGAAAATGTCATTTTAAACCTTTTCAAGTAAGAAATTATTGTTGGCCTAAATCTTAGGGGGTTTGTTAATGGTAGATGAGAAAATGTCATTTTAAAACTTTTCAAGTGAGAAATCGTCTTGGGTGCGGAGTGTCGTTCTCCACGGGGACAGGCTTCGACTCCAAATCAAAATGTTCATTTATGTTGGGGACCCAACGCGCAGCCGTAGCTACTGACTAATAAAGCTGAATTATTCTTCGGATATCCTATGCCTATTTGCCTATATCACATACACCTTTTATCATACTCCACGTGTTGCATTGATTTGTGGCCCACAGGCGGACACGTTTTCAGACGATTTTATTAGGATTAGCTTCCTTCTGAAAGTTGTACCATAGCCTTTACAAAATTCAAGGAGTTGTGTACTCTACTAAAACTTTATCCTTCTTTACCTTTTTTTTACCCTCGTGGCTTTGTATGCATTTGGATTTTGGCGTTAAATTGGGTACATTTCAAGGTACAATACAAAAATATTGTACAATCTAGATGGAGGGCTGAGATTACATGTATAAGAGTCAAGAGAGGACCTAAACTTTTAATCTAAATGAAATTTTATTTGTTTATAAGGACAACTTCATGAGAAATTATCTCTCCATTTGTTTCTTTATTTTTCTACTATCCTATCAAATCTGATCAAAATACATATTTATTTTAATATTTAAAATTCTCTTTAAAATCCAATCATATTCTATTCAACTCAAAACATTAATAATTATATTTTTTAATAAAAAATTTAAAATTAATAAAAATACCCCCCATCCATCAAAGCCATTATCATCCGCCAGCAACCACTATCACCACCAGTTACCAATTTGTCCGTTTTTAGCCAAATCCATCATGGATCTGATAAAAATTGATAAGATCTCACGATTAAAAATTTGGTTGTTGACAACGACCATAATATGGTCGTCAATAGCCAAACGATGATCATATCTTGACTATCGTTTGGCCATCGATGACGACTAAGATATAATCGTCAATGATGACCAGATCAGGCCAGATCTAAGATGGATATGATTTAAAAAGGCTAAAACGGTGTACGACTAACTGGTCAGATCCTACTAATCGGCCAATCATACGTCATTCTAACAGATTCTAGCTACTAACAAACAGATAGAATATTGTTCTATCAGTTTCCAAAAATGTTATTTAAAAATGTACCTAAAACTTTTCAAAATCTATTAATATTTTCTAAAAATGCTATTCAACATAGAATGCTATTATAAAAAACTAACCAAAGGGAGCTCTTTTAAACATATTTATGATGATTTATTGCTTCATTTTCAAACCGTAAAGACGAATTATATTCTCACGTATTTGATATACTCTAAAGAAATATGGTACATGATGTGACAAGTCATGCATTTCATTTTATTATAAAAGAAATTTAATATTTCATATTGGAATGTATTTAAGGCAATGATAGAGGTTTCAATCATCCCTACCAGGCATTACTTGGCATGGATTGTGACACTTCAAAATTATTAAAATACGACAAAAGAGACCGAAGGGTCTATTTAAATGTAGCTTTAGGTTATTTCTTCCCTCCTAGAAATTTCCCACATTTGACTCATGCCAACTTAATTGATTAATAATCCTTTTTATTTTAAATAAGCCCATTTACCCCTCAACTTTGACACTACTGCCTTCTATTACACTCCAAAACCCTTTACTTTTTTTTTTTTTTCAAATTAGATTATGATTTCAGCTTTTTCATTGGTTTGCCAGTTGGCGGATTAAAGCTATTGGATGCATGGTAACGTTGACCATCCGGACCCATGGATTTATTATATTTTAATTTTTAAATGTGTGTTAGTAGAAGATAAATTAATTGAATCATATACAAAATTGAATTGAATCAAGTTAAGCTCTATACAGCTCGTCTTTCAGTGGCCAGTAATTAATAAAATGATGCCAACACGTGTGACAATGACATATTTTTCTCTTCTATCACGTTTGGAACTTAATTGGTTGGCCACATAAAATTGACACAACATAATTTAAGATAATTTTCAACTTTAGGCTACATTACGTTTCAAAATTCAGAAGCTCAGGCATCATTTTTGGGTGTTTCCAACACCATACAAGCATTGAAAACTTGAACCAATCTTTTGGCATTGTGTTCGTGTTAGAACAACGAAAAAAGTGTTTGTTTTAAGAGAATAAAAAAAAACTTATAGGATACGTTCAATTCATTGGTGTTCTTAACGTTAGGTTTGAAGATATTATTTGTTGTTACATAGAGGTGCGTTGGGACATATTGTTCATGACAAAGATGCCCCGACGAGGGGTCGGTGTAGCATTATGTGTTGATATTGATTTTTTTTTTTTTTAACGCAGAAATGATATTTTTAGACGAGTTTTTCATGTTTGTATAGATTGAAAACCCAATGGTGAGCTTCTCATTTTTTAATAGCAATACTACATACCAAACTTCCATGAACATAAAAAAGTTAATTAATAAAATGAGCTAAATTAATTAATATCAAAATGGTGGGGTAAGTTGGCATTAAAAATTTAGAAGCCAAACCTAAAAACTCATAAAAACCTAAGCTAGAACAACCACCTTCGAGTCATTTTCCTTAACCTAATGTTAGTCGCCGGCCAAGTGGAGCATGCTTTGCATCTGATTATTTTCCTATAAATGTTATTGGAATAATTCTTTTAATGTCATAAATCATAATACTGATATTAGGTTTATTGGAATAAAAATCATAACATTTATTATACATTAAATTATAACAAATATTGACTTATTACATAGAATAATCACACATGTTGTAGATATATATATTGTGTACCCATAAGTATATCAAAATCCTCTAATGATACTAATTTTTTTTTTTTTTTTAAATAAGAAGTGATACGCAAATCAAAGGAAGAGTATTTTAATTAAGCTATATAATTAAAATAGGGACAATGATTTCTGATGAACATCACCACCAACAACAACTTTAGATTATAGTCAAAATCAATGGATGATACACAAGGAAATGATGGAGCCAACTACCAACTCGCTATAATTTGTCTGGGGGTACTCATCTATTCAAAGGGATTAGGACAAGCCAAGTTGCCAACTCCATAATATACAAATCAATGAAAGGGAAATACAATTTAATTTAATTATTATTAGGTGGCATAAAAGAGCAAACAGAGGTTCTATGAACTCTTAAGTTTAAGTCTCCTAAACACTAATAAGGGTAACCATTAGAGTTTTTACCCGATCGACAGTTCGAAAATCTCAAAAAATTAGTTGAAATGCATATAAATTGGCATAGATGCCCTGATGATGAAAAAAATACAATTTAATTCAGGATTTGGGTATCTATTAGATAATAACGAGTCTTCAAAATCAGTCTACTTAATGAGTTAGATTATTTAGTAATACTAGTTTATGTAGAGAATATTAATTTGTTAAAAAAAAAAAAAAAGCTTTAATTATAAGTTTAAGTTCATATTAAATTAATGTTATAATTGTTATTATATATATTGGAAATGTTCATGTTATTAATTTAAATTATTTAATGGGAAATGATGCTTACTATTCGATGTCGGCTGGTCCTATGCATCCATTTGAAATATTGGTGGGTTAATACTTAATATAATTAATCCCAAAATTAGTTATATTTAATATAATAGCACTATAAAAGATATTTAAAAAAAACAATAAAGTAAGAAAATGAGCTTTTAGATTATCCTGTTTTCTTGTTCCTAATTATTCTATTTTTATTAAGTCGGTTGGTGCAAGTACTACTTGTTCCTAATTATTTAGGATTATGCTATTTTTATTAAGTTGTACGAACTATAATATATTATTTATTAAAAAAATGCAACTTGAAGGTTAAAATAATAAATATTCATCTAATGTAACTTAAAACCGTTTAGTTGATCATACCCTGGACATCGATAATGAGATTAAATTATTATTATTATTATTTTTTTTTTTAAATCTTTATATTATATTATTGTTATTTTCTCCTTATTGGTTGTCATCATATTGTCGAATTGAGTTAATTGTAGAAATCGAGACTAACCCATTTTTATTTGACGGCTGATTTTGTTGCAGACATTATTTCAAAACTCGGTGAAAATTTCCCAATTCCAACTTCCATGAGTTCTTATTCATTAATGGAAATTTGAGCAACCACTTGAAATTTCAAACCCAAAACTGAAGGATAAAGGTGTAAATATCCCCCATATGGAGAGGAAGTCCAATAATTAGAGAGAAATTGGGGTTAGAAATGGATCATATAACACAGCGAAATGAACCAATAATGTAGAGCTAATCAATGAGAAGCAAGTGGAGCCACATTCCACTTTGTTTGACATAAAAGGTCAATCAATGTGGCATTAATCTAACAATGTCACGACAAAATCAATAGACATTTCATACAAACTAAATTATAATTTCTCATCATCAAAATTAAAGATGATGTGACATATTGATGGAGATTGCTCAGCATAGCCTCGTGTCTATCGTGTTAGAATGGATTAGGCCGCCTCACCAACTTCATCCCCTCCTTTTACCTTCAATGCTCTCCAATAAACTTGTTATAACTTGTTTGAATTTATGAAATTCACCACAAAGAAAATTTGTGCCTGTAAAAATACATATAGTTCTAGTATTTTAATTCTACAAAACATTTTAGTTTAAGTTCACTCCGTCACATATTCAATAATTCTAGGACATTCCATTAACGAAGACCTGTATTAGCAGTTTGAGGCTAGATCTATCCTCTACCAACGTTGTGAGGGCAGCAAGGTCCTTCAATCACTTCTATTTTGTGAAACAAAATGGTTTTCATTGAGTAACTGTTAGAGTTCCACACTGATTAGACACGCTCAATATATATATATATATAAAGTTGAATACCTATGTAAGTTGTTCGCTATGTGACACATTTTGAAGGCTCTAAAATTGTTCCATTTTGACACATTGGATTGACAAGCCAATCAAATTACTCTATCATGACACGTTGGATTGGTATTTATAATACAGGTGTATTGCATTGACATTTCAAAGATGTGCATTAATAAAAAGCATACAAGTGTATTGGATTGCTATTACTAATTGTGGTTTAATGACATTTTTCTAAGATTGCTATCTATAATTATATAGGTGCATTTTATTGACATTAGAAAACTTTCTTCGTATTGAAATCATATTTAATTGCGTTGGTATTCGGAAGGTCTAAATAAGGGGTTATAAAAAGGGCTCATGTTCAGTTGTGTATCATCGCAATTTGTTAGTTGGTGTCAACAATACATCTGGTCTTTTGTTAATTGTTTATATGTTAGTTTAGTTTGTGAAAATAATATGTCTGTTCTTCACATGCATTTTGATCGACGGTTTTTTATTTATGTAAGTTTTTGTTGCTATTTACAAGTCAGAGATTCATAAATTGGTTTGTAATAAAGGCAGGATGTCGGATTGACACTGTTAGATGAGTTATTATTTTGATTTGTTCTTCTGAATTGTAAGTATATCTTCTAACTATTTTAATGCGAAACTGTAAGTATGTCTCCTGATTATTTTAATGGTTATTGTTAGATTGAATGATTGTTTTTGTTCGGCCAATTTATTTGAATGATTGATTGTGTTATTCCTTCCGAACAATAATTGTGTTCTTTGATAATTTTAATATGAAGATTAATTAACTTTTATCGTTTCCGTTTTTAGGTACCAGTTTTTATACGAATGGATAATTGTTCCTTAACAATGTTTACATGAAGATCCATTACATTTTGTTATGTTTGTTTTCAAGGAAATAAGGATTTGTGTTTATTATTTTTTTGGTAGAGTCATTGATTCGGTGTGTCTTTTCTACTGATCGATCGGCATAAAATGTGAATTTGTTGATTTTGTTGATTTCGTTTTCAGGTTACAGGGAAAAAAGTTGACGTGTTCATACAATGGCCAACGTTGTTCTGTACCAAGTTGTGTTTATTAAGTCTTCAGTAAGGTCATTGATTTGGTATGTCTGTGGTTGCAATCGATTAGCGTGAATTATATGCTCACTGATGTTTGCTGATTTTATTTTCAGCTTACAATTTTAGCCGAATAGTGAGTATTTGTTGTCGGTATGTTCATGTGAGGGGCAATTAGTTTTCCCCTGTATTGTTGATGCTGAGTAACATTAAACGTTCATGGTTTGTATTTTGTCTAAACATTAAGCATTGTTTTTTCGGCCATGCTATTTGTTTGTTCCGGCCGATATGTAAGCATTTGTTTTGGGACTGAGCTACATGAAACATTTATGGATTGTTTTATGTTAACAAGACTCGTGTTAGTATTGTTTTTGCTAACTATGTTCTTAGGTGAGACGATCAGCCCTCAACTATCATCAAATTATGCTACTTGGTGCATTATTGTCACAGGGTGGGAAAATCCGATAGTAGTTGAGGTTTGATTTTGTGATTTATGAAAAGAATGTTATTGTGTTGGATTTGGTCATTGTGGATGTCAACGTTTCGTGTTGTGGGAGTGTCATGGTTAGTATCCCGGCATGATGGTGATGGTGATTCAGAGATTTGTTTATTCTGGGTTTGGTGTTGTTGGATTATGATAGTTGTTATTGTGCAAGTTATTTTGCCTGCATGAACATTTGAGATTTGACGTTTGATGATGTAAAGATTTGTTGGTTGTAGTCAATATATGGTGATTTTGATGTATTCAACTGTATGTGTCCCAATCATTTAAGTATTTACTAATACTTAGGCAATATATCAAAGGTGTGCTTTCTGGATCATGATATCTTATGCAATGAATTACAACAAACAAATTGCCAAGCAAATCATGCCGCCCAATTATGGATGACGATTTGTTTACTTCTTTTGTCAGTATGTGTGCATTGCATTGGCATCTGGAAGGTCTAACCATCTTGGCGTTCTTATAATGTTTTCTAAGTTGTAGGTTTAACAAAATATTTACTATCCTTTCCTTTGGACTCGCACCAATGGAATATTACTAAACTGACCAATATAGGAACATATGGGATTGTATCAAGGTATCCAAATTTCAATAAAATTCATGGTTTGGCAGTGTTCCTAGAAAAGTTATAACAACTTATAAATGCAACCAATCATAACTTGATAATGGTTCGGCAATGGAATGTAGACCTCAATCATACCTTATGGATAAATTGTGGATCGGTATCTGCTCTATTACCATTCTATAGCCAAATTGATGGTTTGACGGTGAAGTTATCAACCGTAGCAGACTTTGAAGAATCATAATTATGGACAATGGTTAGGCAACAAATTCCTCACTATTTGTTAGACAATTTTTTTAAGATGCCGAAGTACAATATCAATAAAAAATTAAGTGGCTTAACGTCTCTCTAAGTTGGTATCAGGCAAGCTGCCTAATACTTGGTCTGACTATAAAAAATAACCTAGGACTGACTAATGTAGGGGCAGATGGAATTGCTTATCTTTATGATATATCGAGCTATCCAAATTTCGGCCATCCTTAGATCATGGATAAGTATTCAAATTTATGGTTTAGGAGTGTTCCTAGAAAAGTTATAACAAATTATAAACACAATTAATTACATCCTGGTTATGGTTTGGCAATGGCATGTAGACCTCGATTATACCTTGATCTGTCCAAATTCGAAGCATTCTTAAATCATGATATCACAATCGGTATTTGCCCTATTACCATTCTATAGCCAAATTGATGGTTTGACAGTGAAATTATCGATCACAACAGGCTTTGAACAATCATAATTATGGACAGTGGTTAGGCAACGTGTGTGTGTGTGTATATATATATATATATATATACAAAGTTGAATACCCATGTAGGTTGTTCGCCGTGTGACACATTTTAGAAGCTCTAGAATTGCTCCATTCTGACACATTGGATTGACAAGCCAATCAAATTGCTCTATCTTGACACGTTGGATTGGTATTTATTGCTCCATCTATAATTATTAATTAGTTGGCATTGAGCCAAATCAGCCAAAAGTTTTGATTTTTGCGCTAGAAATGTTGATTGTTGTTATGAAGGTGTTGAGAAATCCATATCTGCACGGCTGGTGGGCTAACATTTTGGATGGAAAAGCTAGGCCACCATTTAATAAAGAATTTTCTTTGTAATTCTCTGAATTTTGGAGGAGGAGGTGTAGTGATATAAAATTGCCAGCTCATTATCCAAGCAATTAAGAAATTACTGGAAAATGCTAGCAAAGATTCTTAATTGTTATTGAAATTTTTGGCGAATAATTTATATCCTTCCCAAACCAAAGGTGGGAGAATTTTTTCATTTAAACCGAAAAAATTGAATCATTGTTGAAACCATTTTGGAAAAGTTTTCAGACAAGTTTTGTCAAATATAAAAAAACGAAGAATGTGTTGTATGTGATAAACAGAAAGTATAAAACTAGGCTTTTCGATAATCTTTATAAGAAAATTCTTGAGGAATAAAGGTTTGGGTAAATGGGCGTTTTTTGTAAATCCCAATACGCCAATCTTGTGGTCTCAAGACTTTTTTGATTTTGCATTTTGAAAAAGCAATTTTATTTGGGTCATTTTTATCTAGATTATGGGTAATTTCAATTGAATCAGTATAACTAAAATAAATTCATAAAAGGTTCTTGTTTTTAATAGATCATCGAGAATAAAATTAAAATTTGTGGGGAAAATTTTTGATAAGGTTTCTTGGAAAGTTTTTCCCCAGAATTCAGGTTCAATAATACAAATTGATTGGGTTGTTTCTTTTTCAATGTACTGAAAGGTCGGATTAATGTTAATAGGTTTTGATAGAGAAGGTGAATAAGAAGTTGGTATTGTGAGGGCTTGTTGGTAATTTTTAGGTGGTGATGAAGAAACAAATTCTTCATCTAGAAGAGTGAACCGATTTGCTTGGATAATAATGGTTTTCTGTTTATTGGGTTTTGAAGGTTTTGATTGCGGGGTAATAGGTTGTTGAGGTGGTAGCATCGCATACGATGCTTTTGATTTTGGATTATTTTGGGGTTTGATGGGAGTGCCCATCTTTTACTCAATCACTCTCTTTCTTTCATCACTCAACTGTTTTCTTTCTCTGTAAGAATTCACGGGAAAGAAAATCAGGTAATAAATTATTATGTCCTTTGATATGTTCGATTTCAAAGTCAAAACAAGAAAATATTGCTTGCCATCTGGCGAAAATCTGTTTGGAAACCAAATTTTTTGCATCTTTTTCAAAAATAAATTTTGATGCAAAAGAATCTGTTCGGATAAAAAATCTTTTATTAATTAAATCATCTTGAAATTTTGTAATGCATCAAACGATCGATGAAACTTCTTCTTTGATGGTTGAATAATTTTTTTGAGCATCGAGCTAGACTCCATAATGGAACCTAACTAGACTCTCTTTGCTATTTAATTTTTGTTTTAATATCCCAACATAACCTTTATCAGAGGCATCAGTTTCAATAATAGGATAGGCTGATGGATCCAATATACTAAGGCAAGGAAAGAATTTAATTTTGGATTTAATTTCTCTAACTATTTGGGTATGAAACTCAAACCATGCGGGAGGATTTTTTCTAAGTCTTTGATATAACGGTTCACATAGTTTTCTAAGGTCTTGGAAAAAATCTGCTACATAATTTAGACATCCTAAAAATTTGTGTAATTGAGTTTTGTCCCTTAATTCATCAGGAAAATTATTTGCAAATTCTATTGAAATATCAATTGATTTAATAGTTCCTTTTTAAATTTCATGACCTAAAAATCTGATTTTTGTTTGAAATAATTTCATTTTTGTGGCTGAAACAACTAATCCATTTCTTTTAATAATTTCTTCAAATATTTTTAAATGTTTTAAATGTTGATCTATTGATTCTGAATAAACTACGACATCATCAATATATACTATTGTAAAGTGTATATAGGGATTAAAGATATCATTCATAATATTTTGAAATTCTGAAGGTGCATTTTTTAATCCGAAAGGCATAATGTTCCATTCATATTGACCAAAAGGAACATTAAATGCTGTTTTGTATCTATCTAATTCATCTATTTGAACTTGCCAAAATCCCGATTTCATATCAAATTTTGAAAATGTTGTAGCATTATATAATCTATTAATTAAATCTTTTTTTTTTTTAGGTATTGGATATCTAATCCATTGTAATACCTTATTTAATGGTTTATAATTGATTACTAATCTTGAGACCCCTCTTTCTTTTTCTGTTGCATTATTGACATAAAAGGCAAAACAACTCCATGGAGAATTATTAGGTCTAATTAATTTTTTATCTTATAAATCTTTGATTTCTTTATGACAGTGTTCAAGTAATTTCTTATTCATTTGAATGGGTCTAGCTTTTGTTGGTATATTTTTCTCATCAAAACTCTTGATATAGGGAAGACAAACTATGTGTTGTTTTCTATTCCAAAAGGCATTTGGAATTGTTGAGCATATATCATGTGAAAATCGTTTTTCTATATTTTTAATAATTTCTTGAATTTTTGGAGTTTGTAATTGTTGCTTTATCCTTTCATGTTTTAGTTCTTCTTTTAAGAAATTAATTTGTCTTTTCTTATTATTAATAAGATTTATTTTTGATATTGATAAGTTTTTTAAATTATTAATATCTTTTACTAATGGAGGATTAACAAATTCAAATGTTACATCTTGTTCTAAAATATTTGTTGCAATTCTTTTATCGTTTACTGTGAAGGGGTAAATTTGAGTAATAAAGGGGGTACCTAATATAACATCTTGATCTAATCTTTTGCTAGAATAAATGTATTTTTAATACAAAAATTTTGTATACATACATGAGCATTGGATAATTTATAATTAATGTTTGATTGTTGACCATTAGCTCCATGTAATCTTTCTTTTGTTTTTTTCATAATATTTTGTTGGAATTAATCATTCTCTCATACAATTTTGATCTGCTCCTGTGTCTACTAAGGCTTGTGTAATAATATCTAATTCATAATTAATATTGATCCTAATATAAACATGCCATTTTTGAAATTGAATTCTAGAGATTTCATTAATAAATGATTCTTCAGTTTCTTCAATAATTTGTAATTCTGATTTCGAGGTTGATGGTTGTCCTATAGTTTCTTTAGAGGCTTTTAAACATAATAATTCTGTCTTAATTTTAAAATTATCTTTTTGTAATTCTTTAGCTTAATTTTTTAGAATATTGATTTCTTCTTGCAAGTCACTTAGAGTAACTTGTGTGGGTTTGTCAAATCTTTTTAATATATCTTTTAAATTATAAGAATCTATATCTTTTTGTTTTTCTTCGGATAAAATTAATTCTTTAAGTTTTAATAAATATTCTCGCTTAATATCTTCATCCTGAATTTTATCAATAATATCTAATATAAATTCTTTTGATTTAGTGATAACATTTATTGACTTAGGTCTAGATGTTGATATCATATTTATTGATTTCATTGAACTATTAGGATTTTGTAGAGATTTACTTTTAATATCTGGAGAGTTTTCTATATCTATGAATGAATTACTGGATTCTTCATCGGAATTATTTTGAATAAAGTTTAATGATTGTTGTTTTTATCTTTTTGTTAGACACATGAGAGCATTTTGTCCTTCTTGTTGGCATTTCCAACATTTTATTCTTTTATTTTTATTATTGTAATAAGAACGTTTTCTTTTCTTATAATTTTGTTCTTTCATTGGGGTTGATTTTGAAAGGACATTAATGTTTGATTTTGAAGGTGCTAATTCATTAAGTTTTTTACTAAGTTTTCTAAAGTAGTATTGTGATTATTAAATTTAACTATTTCTTCTTTTGGTATATCAAAGGGTTTAAATATTTTTGTGAATAAAGGGATGTTGAATTAGATGTTGAATTTCCTATTTCTACTATCTTCGATCCTATTCATTTGTTGACTAATAGTGTAGACAATTTGATTAGAGTAATTGTTTTGATGTTGAATATTTTTAATGTCTCTTAAAGTTGGTTGTTTTTTATCATCATCAATTTTATTAATTTTTTTAAAGGGTGATGCTATTATTATTTCTGCTTGTTGATGTTCTATTTTAGTTTCTTCTAAAGGTGGATGTACAGATGTAATAGTTTTATTTGTTGATGTTTGCCAATTTTTTGTTGTATTAGTGGTTACAAAAATAGTTTTCTTTTCACTCAAATTTTGATAATATTTTCTATTTTCTAACCACTTAAAGAAATAAATATTTTGTTTCAACTTTTCTCGTGTATTGTACCATTTAGATCTAAGGGTATTTTGTTCTTTTGGTTTCAATGTTGTAAAGAAAATTTGTCTTTTTTCCTTATTATAGTTTTGCAAGAATTCTTGTTTTAATAATTCTTTGTTAACTTCAAAGGGTTTAATTATTGTGTTAATTTGATTATAATTTCATAATACTTCTGATTGTGTTGGTGAACTAGGTGGACTTGATGTGTTTTCATATGCAGGTTTTGGTACAGGAGGGGAATAATTTACTCCTACTAATTTACTTGTTGAACTTGTTGATGACGGCCTAGGGGTACTAATTTCTTCAATCCTAGGGTTGTGATGATTTTTGTTAGTAATTATGGGTTGATTTTGTTCTAAGGGAGTTTCTCTAAATTTTAATCTTATTGTACAATTTGGTTCTTGTATTTTTTGTTGTATTACAGATTCATTTTGATCATGTAAAGGTTTTGGAGGGCATAATTTTTCTAATTTCCAATCTGTTTGTTTAATAATTTCATCCCAAGGTAATCTTTTTGGTGTAAAAGTTTTATATTTTGTTTTATCAACTTCCATAACAATTGTGTGTCCTGGTGGGGACATCCTAATGGCTCTTGGACTAATTGTGGTATTCATAACTTTGTAATAAATCGTATATATTAATGCTACTGGTTGGGCTTTATCTTGATAAGTAAGATTAGAAGCTTTTAAGTTAATAGTTAATGTAGACAATATTGTTGGATCATATAAACGTACTGTGAAGTTTGGATAACAATCAAAATATACTGGACCACTTTCTAAATTAGAATTTAATACTGCTAATGAACAGTTATTGAAGTTTAAATTTCTTGTATCTGTTAACATTACTAATATTGAAATGTTTTGTCCTAATCTAAATAATTGTTTTACTGCTACTTGTACTGATCCTATGTGTAAAAATTTATAATTGTTTTGTCTGTGTTTATGTATTGCTTCTATAGAAAGAAGTTGAATTTCTTCAACTCTTTCTTCGGTTATCATTATTGTGTCTTCTATTGTTTTAATAGAGTAATCTGACATAAATTCAAAACTACCTATTTGATATATTGTGTCTTTTTTAAATAGTGGTATGTTCTAGTTATGTACGTATTGATCAGTTTTTGCCATATTAATTTCTTGAGTGTTAATTGATTTCATTAATTCTTGATTATTGTTTGTACTTTGTTATTGATTATTAATTCTAATAGCGTTACTGCTACTACTATCATCTCACCTACTGCTACTTCCTAATCTCCTTAAGAAATTAGACATCTCTAAAATAATTCTAACCTAAAAGTTCCAGTTTCTCTCTTAGATCATGGGACTACCAAAGTACGGGACCACCTCTGGGACCACCTAACACGGTTGAATTATTACAATAGTTTTATTTTCACTCAAAAATCCTTACTGAATTATCACCCTAATTTAGTAAGGATTTATGAACAATAATTCGCATGAAGAAAAATATTAGTCCAAAAGAAGAAACTATTAGCAAAAAACATAGTGAATTATCACTCTCTAAATCAAATATTAATGTTCTTACAGAATCCGACCTTATAGAAGAATTAAATCAAAATTTTCAAAACTTATCTATTAATAAAATGAGAAATAATATGAAATATCCTAAAACTCGAAACTATTACCCAAGACCTTCCTTACCAGATATGCAATTTGAAGATGTAATGCAAATGGCATGATCTTCCTATAATGGAACATGAATAGATGAATGGAATATAGATGGATTAGCTGAACACCAAATATTAAATGTTTTACAAGAAATGACTATGTAAGGATTAGCCTATAAATCACATGACAACACCGATCATCAATAGCAAAAATATTAGTATCAGGATTTACGGGAATGCTTTAAAATTGGTCGGATAATGATTTACTAGAATTACATAAATATCACATATTACACGTAACAAAAAAGATTAGGAAAGTCAAAATAGAAGGTACTAGTCAAATGGAGTATGAGCAAGAAGAAGGAGACGCTGTAGCTACATTAATTTATGTAATAACCAAAAACTTTGTAGGAGACCCAACAAGCTTTCAGAAAAATCACAAGAAATATTATCAAACCTAAGATGTCCAACCATAGCAGATTCTAGATGGTATAAGGATATGTTTTTACAAAAAGTATTCACAAGAACAGACTGTAGGAAACCTTATTGGAAAGAAAGGTTCTTAGACGGTCTACCTAAATTATTTAGTCAAACTATTAAAAATGCATTATATAGAAAATATGACGGAAATATACCTTATGAAGAATTAACCTATGAAGATTTAATTATTTTTATTAACAATGAAGCTTTAATAATTTGCACTGGTTTAAAATTAAAAGCTAAACTGAAAAATGAATTAAAACATAAGAAAACAAAATTAAGTGGATTTTGTAGTCAATATGGTTATGAAAAAATATTACCTCCCTCTGTTAAATATAAAAAAAGATAAAAAACAAAAACAATATAAAAAACCTTATTACAAAAGAGATTATAAATATGAACAAAAATCTTATGCTAAGCTTTATAAAAAGAAAAAATATTCCAATAAGAAAATATATAAAAAACCTATCACATGCTGGAAATGTAAACAACAAGATCATTATACTACTAAGTGTCTATTAAAAGATCAAATTAAAAAATTACAAATAAATTCAGAATTAAAACAACAATTATTAAATATTATTCAAACAGACTCTGAAAAAGAATTTAGTTATAATACAGTTAATGAAGATATGATTTATCAAATTCAAGAAAACTCTTCTGAAACAATAAGTGAGTCTTCACAAGACTTTGAAGGTTGTGATTGCATGGGGCCTTGCTAATGTGCAATGAAATCAATAAATATGATATTAACATCTAGACCTAAGTAAATAAATGTTATTACTAAATCAAAAGAATTTTTATTAGATATTATGATAAAATTCAAGATGAAGATATTAAAAGAGAATATTTATTAAAACTTAAAGAATTAATTTTATCTGAAGAAAACAAAAAGATGTCGATTCTTATAATTTAAAAGATATATTAAAAAGATTTGACAAACCCACACAAGTTATTCTAAGTGACTTGCAAGAAAAAATCAAGTTAAAGAATTACAAAAAGATAGTTTTGAAATTAAGACATATTTATTATGCTTAAAAGCCTCTAAAGAAACTATAGGACAACTATAAACTTCAAAATCAGAATTAAAAATTATTGAAAAAACTGAAGAATAATTTATTAATGAAATCTCTAGAATTCAATTTCAAAAATGGCATGTTTACATTAGGATTAATAGTAATCATGAATTAGATATTATTACACAAGCCTTAGTAGACACAGGAGCAGATTAAAATTATATGAGAGAATGATTAATTCCAATAAAATATTATGAAAAAACAAAAGAAAGATTACATGGACCTAATGGTCAACAATTAAACATTAATTATAAATTATCCAATGCTCATGTATGTATACAAAATTTTCGTATTAAAAATACCTTTATTCTAGCGAAAGATTTAGATCAAGATGTTATATTAGGTATCTCGTTTATTACTCAAATTTACCCTTTTACAGTAAACAATAAAGGAATTACAACGAACATTTTAGGACAAGATGTAACATTTGAATTCGTTAATCCGCCATTAGTAAAAGACGTTAGTAATTTAAAAAATATTTCAATATCTAAGATAAATACTATTACTAAATTAGAGAGTCTAGAAATTGTTCCCACAAAAGAATGGCTCGATACTAGAAAAATTTTGGATGCTTGCGTTACAAAAACATGTTTTCAACTTTTTGCATTAAAATTTAAAAAGTTTCAAAATTATGTTTTCAATGAAATGCAAACGTAAAAAATGTTTTACTCTAATAGTCTCTCTCATAATAACTTTCAGGACCAGAATTTTTTGAGAGAAAGTGAGGAAAAGATAGAAAGTGAGGAAAAGATAGGCACTCCAGGAAAAGATGGGCACTCCCATCAAACCCCAAAATAATCCAAAATCAAAAGCATCGTATGCGATGCTACCACCTCAACAACCTATTACCCTACAATCAAAGCCTTCAAAACCCAATAAACAGAAAACCATTATCACCCAATCAAATCGGTTCACTCTTTTAGATGAAGAATCTGTTTCTTCATCACCACCAAAAAATTACCAACAAGCCCTTACAATACCAACATCTCATTCACCTTCTCCATCAAAACCTATTAACATTAATCCGACATTTCAATACATTGAAAAAGAAATAACCTAATCAATTTGTATTATTGAACCCGAATTCTAAGGACAAACTTTTCAAGAAACCTTTTCAAAAATTTTCCCTCTAGATTTTTATTTCATTCCTAATGATCTATTAAAAACAAGAACCTTTTATGAATTTATTTGCATTTTGACTTGACAAAACTTTGTTTTTATACTTTATGTTTATCACACACAACACATTCTTCGTTTTTTATATTTGACAAAACTTGTCCAAAAACTTTTCCAAAATGGTTTCAACAATGGTTCAATTTTTTTGGTTTAAATGAAAAAAATTCTCCCACCTTCGGTTTGGGAAGGATATCAAGTATTCGCCAAAAATTTCAATAACAGTGAAGAACCTTTGCTAGCATTGTCCAGGAACTTCTTAATTGCTTGGATAATGAGTTGGCAATTTTATATCACTACTCCTCCTCCAAAATTCAAAGAATTACAAAGAAAATTCTTTATTAAATGGTGGCCTAGCTTTTCCATCCAAAACCTTAGCCCACCAGCCGTGCAGATATGGATTTCTCAACACCCTCATTTATGTCAACCTCAACAACAATCAACATTTCTAACGCAAAAATCAAAACTTCTAGCTAAGTTGGCTAAATACCAAACCCCTCAAGATATGGACAAAATTATTATGGCCATTGGATCTTCCTCATCTCAAAAAGCAGATTCGGACAATACCAAGTCACCAAGTGATTAAGACGACGATGACTATTTTGCAATGTTCCATAATCAATTATGATTTCACTAAAGGGCAATGACTCAGCACCAACGTTATCACGTGTTCAATACTTTCGGTGGATATCCAAGATTTTTCAAGATTCTCCTTATCAACAAGATCATTTTGTCGGCCAATATCATGACAAGTTCTCAATAATTCAAGACACGTATCCAAGACAACTCATCAACTACTTTATCTTTTATTCTGTATTGTAATTATGCAGACGGATTTAAATGTATTTGAAATCCACTCTTTTGTAGTATAAATATGTATCACTTAGATGACAAGAGTAGAACGCAAAAAAGAGAGAGAACAAAATATCAAAAAAGTGAGAGAGCAAAAATTTTAGTCCTTTGAAAAACATTTTGTAAAACTCATCAAGCAATAAAAACGTTTCTTCATCAATTTCTTCCTGTAAGTTATCATTCCATATTTTCATTTCTTCAATTTCGTCTATACCTTGCACATTTATTATATTATTCATTACTTTACACCTTTATTATTACATATTTACTATTGCTTTTTCATTTTATTCCTTTTCCTTACATAATCTTTATTACATTCCTCAAAGATTTTAATGATCCTGCCTTATATGGTATCAGAGCCAAGAGTCATTAGAAGTGAAGAGTCAGCAATTAAAAACTACACAAATTAACATCCATTACCGTAGCTACTGTAGCAAAAACATTGTTCAAAATTACTGTTCACAGTCACTGTTCATCAATGTACACTGGTACTGTTCACATACTATAGCAGTTTACTGTTTATTACTATTCATCTGTAGCCCTGTTCATTTCTTTGTTGAATTAAGGGTTAGATAAATCTAGAAGAACTCTAGAATTGATTCTAGATTGCGCTTGGTCAGCTTGGAAGGTGAGCTTGGTCAGCCTGTAACCGTTGGTCAGCCATGTGTTAGGTGGTCCCGGAGGTGGTCCCATACCTTGGTGGTCCCGTGATCTAGAAGTGAAACTAGAACTTTTAGGTTAGAATTGTTTTAGAGATGTCTAATTTCTTAAGGAGATTAGGAAGTAACAGTAAGCGAGATGATAATAGTTGCAATAATGCTATTAGAATTAATAATCAACAACAAAGTACAAACAATAATCAAGAATTAATGAAATCAATTAACACTCAAGAGATTAATATGGAAAAAATTCCGAACAAAAATAACTAGCTTATTTATTTTGGTATAGTCATACAATTATTTTGTATATTACATGGTTGTCAATACTTTTTTGATAGATATGAAATAATTGTTGAGCAAATTAATTTATGTTTTCTTTAATGATGTAATGTGTTGTGTAATGTAGTCTCAATCATATTATTATTATTTTGAATTCTAAGTGACACATCTGAAAGGCAAAAACAATGTGTATCGAAGACAAAGAAAGATCCAATAGTTTCTTTAAATACTTCTATAAATATAAATGAGATATTTAATTATTGTTTTTGCCTTTTGGGTAAGATTTTCTATTATATAATTTGTTGCATGGTATAGTATTAATTCTATTATTATTATTATTTTGAAATCCAGCTGAGAGATCTAAAAAACAAAAACAATGTGTATCAAACATAGAGAAGGGTTCAACAAGTTCTTCAAATGCTTCTGTAAATGTAAATGAGATACGCTAGTAAAATAGAACGGAGAGGATGTCTAAATTAATAAGGAAGAGAGGTAAAAAGTATCATATTAGTGGTTACCTATGTTTTTTAGATTATGATAAGTTAAATTGGCTGACTAAATCTATGTTTTTTAGGTGCTTCTCTGTGTGCAGATCCAGATTCTAATATTCCAAATACTAATGCAAAACAACACAATCATGAGTTTTGAATCTGACAACATACATTCAAACATTCAGTTTGTTATATTTTAAAAACATAATGTTATTTCATTACATTGTAAAAATAAAGGTGTGGACTTTGCCGAACCATTCTTAACATTGCAAGTGTTGTTGAATTTTGTGATGACCCTTTTTTATTATTTTCATTCCTAGGTCAGACATTGAAAAAACAAAAGAAATCTTTATCAGAGACAAATAGAGGTTCAAAATCTCGCTCAATAGAAAGAAGTGACAATTGTCATAATAATTTCTTTAAATACTTATATAAATATAAACGAGATATTTAATTACTATTTTTGCCTTTTGGTTAAGCTCTTCTATTATATAACTTGTTGCATGGTATAGTATTAATTCTAATATTATTATTTTGAAATCCAGATGAGATATCTAAAAAACAGAAACAATGTGTATCAAACACAGAGAAGGGTTTAACAACTTCTTCAAATGCTTCTGTAAATGTAAATGAATATGCGAGGAAAATAGAACGGGGAAGATGTCTAAATTAAAAAGGAAGAGAGGTAAAAAATACCATATTAGTGGTTACCTATGTTTTTTAGATTATGATAAGTTAAATTGGCTAAATAAATCTATGTTTTTCAGGTGCTTCTCCATGTGCAGATGTGGATTCTAATATTCCAATTACTAATGCAGAACAGCACAATCGTGAGTTTTGAATCTGACAACATACATTTAAACATTCAGTTTGTTATATTTTAAAAACATAATGTTATTTCATTACATTGTAAAAATAAAGGTGTGGAACTTTGCCAAAACATTTATAACATTGCAAGTGTTGTTGAATATTGTGATGATCTTTTTTAATTATTTTCATTTCTACGTCAAACATTGAAAAAACAAAAGAAATCTTTATCACAGACAAATAAAAAATGACATTGTCATTGTAACTAAAGAAAATTTACTTCACTTATCTCAACTTCAGTCAACGAGAAAAGACGGTGTGGAAAACGCGACAAACGAACCGGGACAAATGCCTTTAAAGCCAAAACTGATAAAGAAAACCCTAAATCCCCAAATTTACTTCAAGTAAAATACTGAATATTACATCTGCATATTTTCTTTAAATATCAATAGCATTTTAAACGACAATGTTTTTCATCATTTATGAATTTTACAAAGCCAAAACGACAACGCACTGTAAAACTTTAATATTACCACTTCAACCGAACAACGTCACTATAACTTAACATAAAACTATAAAAGAAGGGAAAATCAAAGATTCCTTCAAAACCTCACTGTCAAATACTAAACCTGACAATAGAAATGAATTTGACACTAACAATTACAAAATCAATAGAATTTCAAATTCAATAATATAAGCAATAATTATTCCATACATAAAATAACATGAACTAGAAACAGATAATATACTCAATTGCATATTACTTTGAAATCACTTCATTTTGAAATAACATTAGTGGACAACAAAAGATCAACTTGAAGCAACAGAAAGTGAAATTTTACCATATGTACATAAGTATGTAGATAGATAATACTTTTCCCTTGGGAGAAGATAATTATGCAAGTATTACAATGTTGACGACCTAAAATGAAAGCGTTAAGAGGATGACAACCTAAAACACAACAGACTAATTCTATATATGCTTATTCAACACCATATTATGTAGATATTACATACAAGCAAAACAATATGTTAAAATTATAGACTCTACAGTGTTCTAATAAAAGAGTAAGAGACCTTGTCTCATCCATTTTCCATAGGCCTTCCTCATACTTTTACCACCTCATAAAGCCTTCATCACTTCGAGTACGCTGGCACATGATGCACGAGTGCTCAATGCATGTTAAGAACTCATGTAATCTAGCAGCTTTCTCCAAGATAATTTTATCTAGCTTCTTAATAATTTTTTCAAGCATCAATGGAGGAAGCAGTGGACCTTCTATAAGAAGGCAATGTGATATTTTGGGGACTTCCAGGTTTGGTAGGTCATTCAATATAAGCATTAGGGCATCCTTAACTATCACTGAGCATCTCAAGCTCAAAATCTTTAAATTTGGAAGAAATTTGGTTATCGTAGAAGCAAAGAGAACATCAAAAGGACCCATGACCTTGAGTTCACTGAAGTTCTTGCAATTTAGGGCTATTTCCTCTATAAGATAAGGCGGATTTACTATACTAGGCATTGTCAGGGATTCAAAAGTCTCCATGTACGACTGGCCTTGCAAATTACATCCTTTTTTATTTTGTTCCAAACTAGCATAATGAGACGCCTCAGCTGGGGACACTTGCAGACAACAATATATGGTGGGTTACTTCCCAATTCACTGTACCAAAAAGAAAATGAAAGATGATGATCATTGGTACCAAAGGAAATTCCAAAGACTTAGTCAATAAATAGTGAGAATAAAAAAAAAATTACCTTTTAGCAAGGTTTTAAACAGAAACATAAAAAAAATTACCTTTCAGCAATATAAGTAAACTGTTCGTCCCATACATACAAACTGAAGTGAAAAATCAAGGTTCTTATGTGTCCTCGGCTGAGACTCAATGAAATCTTCAACAAACGAGTCAATGTCTTATCAGAACACTCATCAACATAAGGCTCTAATGGGATTTTGATGAAATTTGATCTCAACATAAATCAAGAGTTTTCCAAAGCAGAGGATCACAGCAAGCTGAACGCCATGAATTACAAATGTGAGCAATCCCTGAGCTCATCTGGAAGACATCAAAAGACAGGAAGATTTTCACCAATATGTTAGTGTCTAGATCCTCCCATCTTATTACAGTAGAGGCACCCTCTTTAATTTGACTAGCTGCCCAATTATCTCATAGAACTTTCGGAGCATCATACACTTGCATAATATATGTACATAATGCATGTACAATGCACAAAATATCATTCAATACATTAATTTATATGAATTTAGAAAGATTCGTACTAATCGAATGTGTCAAATACTTAATACACCAGTGTAGAGATATAGATTAATGCAAACCGTTTACATTTAAGATAAATTAATACTTAACATTCAATGATTATGACAAAAAAATTTGTATTCGTTGAAGAGAATAATCAATTTTTCTCAGTAGAATCAACAATGAAGCAGTGATATCTGATAGATATAACAAAATCAAATAATCAATGTTCAACAAAATAAAAATGGCATCATTAATTTACAAAAAGTACTAAAAACGAGATTCAAATAACAACGCTAACTCTCATTAATAATTAACACGATAATATCTACCAAATCCAAATACACAAAAAACTGTTTGCTATCCAATATCTACACAAAAATTATATAAACCACTAAGACCGTAGCAACATTATAATTTCCATATACTTACACACAAAAAAAGGCCACCAAAACATCATGATTCCTTACAAAAGCATGAAAACACAACACACAAATCTGTTACAATTACCATCACAAATTGTGCAACGAATCATTGCAAAAGCAATTCAGAATAATAATACCACTCTTCAAGCAATATGGTTAACGTAAGTTTTACTAATATCATCATGTTTCGTTAATCTGTTGATTTCATTGTTTTATTAGTCCTACAGAAAACTGTATGTTGACTCCTTACTAGAGGTGGAACAAATGGGCCAAGTTAGGCAGGTCAACCCTAACCCAGCTCGCATTAAGACGGGTTCAATCTGGACCGCCTAAAAGGCGGGTCGCACATATACCCTGTCGGGCGGGCCGGGTTTTAATATGTCAACCTTGCGGGTTAAATTTTTTAGTTTAAAAAAAAACCCTCCAACCCCGCAGCTTGGACGAAAAAAATTAAAAAAAAATTAAATAAATTTTTTTTTTCAAATACCCCTTTTACCCTTGAAATATAGCCATTTTATAGTAGTTGGAGGGGTCTTTTTTGTCATTTTCTTTTCCCTTTTTTTTTTTTTCTATAAATAAGGCCTAAACTCTCACATTTTCTCACATCTCAAATTCTCTCTAATCTCTACTGAAATCTCTTAATTATTCTCTTTGTTGTCAATTTGCTCTCATTTTAATTTTTATTAGTTTTTGCAATTTTCAATTCATATTTCCAAATTCCAATTCTCCTTCTTTAATTTTTTATTTCTTCTATATCAATTTTTTTTTTAACTACAATGGATAGATATTTTCATCCAATCGATTTCGATGATGAAGGAAACTATACTAGTCCCCCTAAATTTACTAACATAAATGCAGTAGATTCAAATAGTCCCGCTTTCCCAGTCTCAGAATCCGATACACCTCATAATATTCCCCTGATTCCTCCCCATGCTGCTACAACTCTCGGTGGTTCTAAAAGTCATCTTCGTAATCGTCGTCCTTGTCCAACTTCATCTCAAGTAGAAGCAGGTTCATCAACTGTAGTCAAAACCGATGATAGGCAGACATCAGACGTTTGGGTTTATTTCAATAAGTTTTATGAGACAAAAAATGGAGTTCAAGTGAAGAAAGTAAGATGCAAGTATTGTGGAAATATTTATAAAGCTGATTCAGGTAATGGTACTAGTACTTTAAAAAGGCATGCTAATAAACATATTACTCAACATGGAAATAGAGAAACCTATCAAACTCAAATAACTAATATGGGTACTACTTGGCGTTATAATTCTAATGTATATAGGGAACAATTAGCTTTATATATTGCTGCAACTGATCAACCTATTAATATGATTGAAGATAAATATTTTGAAAGATTTATTAAAAATTCATTTTTTTCAGGATTTAAAAGTTATTCTAAAATTGCAACTAGAAATGATTTAATAAAATTGTTTGGGAAAATGAAATTAGAATTAAAAAATAAAATACATAGTTGTCATGTCAGAGTGGCTCTAGCCACCGATATTTGGAGTGGTAGAGCTAAACAAGATTATATTTGTGTGACTAGTCATTATTTTGATAACGAATGTAAATTAAATAAATCTTTATTGGGATTTAGATTAATGGACGTGGATCATAATGGTCAACAAATTTATAATAAAATTGTTGAAGTTTTAGAAGATTATGATGATGTTAATAAAGTGATAAGTTTAACTTTAGATAATGCAAGTGCTAATAGTACAGCTATAGATTTTTTAAAAATTAATTTTCTTTTTTATGATAATTTGAAGTTTTTTCACCAACAATGTGCATGTCACATTATTAATTTAATTGTGAAAAGTGGTATGAAAAAAATTAGAAATAATATTGATAGAATTAGGGATTCTTTAGCTTAGATTACTAGTAGTAATAAAAGAAATGTTGAATTTCAAGATGCTTGTATAAAATCAAATATGTCTCCTAGAACTTTTGCATTAGACATGCCTGTTAGATAGAATATTACTTATTTAATACTTGATTCATGTTTACCTTATGCAAATTTAATTAGTTATTTTGTAGCAAATAATAGAGGTCCTCATTATTTGGTAGAAAATGATTGGCATATACCTAGAAAATTTCATTCTTTTCTTAAAATTTTTTACCAATCCACTTTACAACTTTATGGTGTGTATTATCCTACTAGTCCATTAGTAATACATATAATTATAAAAAATTCAGATTTATTTAGAAAAAAACAGAAACAATGAAATTTTAGCAGGACCAATACAGGCAATGGAATTAAAATTTAAAAAATATTGGAAACCCATTCATTTTCTTTATTGTTTAGGTGCTATATTTGATCCTAGAATTAAAGTAGTAGGTTTAGAAAATGGTTTAGACACATTAACTGAAAATTTACAAAACGAAGCATATACCAATCAACTAGGAGAGGTAAGAGAGTGTCTTGCAGATGTATATTTGCAATATGAAAATAGGTATGGGAACCAGCAAAGAGACGAAATACCCGGGGAAGTTGCATCAGAAGAAACAAATGAAGGCTTCGACTCTTGGAATGCACTTAATAGGCCGAAGAGGACCTGAACCCAAAGTACAACCTCCTCTTTAGAAGTACCAACAACGAATGTACAGTCCTCCATGTAATTATAGAGTAATAAGCTTCACCAATATTTGGGAACCCCCGAAGTGTTACTAGCAGATCCACAACAAAGAGCCAACTTTGATGTCTTAGAATATTGGAAAACCAGAAAATGTATTTTTCCGGTATTATCAAGACTTGCCTTTGATGTTTTCTCTGTTCCTGTCTCAACCGTCTCATCCGAACAAACATTTAGTGCAAGTGGAAGAATTTTGAATGAAAGGAGGACTAAACTTTCACAAAAAATGATTGAAGTCCTCACATGTCTTCGAGATTGGGAACGGTCGTGCCATCAGGATCAATACGAGGTTGTCGACGATACTTTAATAGAATCATTTTAATTTTGTAATATAGATGATATGGATGAGGGAGGTCTTAGTCAACCCCCAAATTAGTTGTTTTGTAAATTGTAACTTGTAAATTAATTATTAATTATTGCACTCTTTTTTCCTTACCAAGTTTTTGTCCCATTAGACTTTTCTTGGTAAGGTTTTTAACGAGGCAATAATTGTTGTAATTTCTTATTTTATTTTTTGATAAATAATAAATCTAATTTTTCTTATATTACAATTTATTGTATTAAAATTAAATTAATATTTGAAATGTTAACAAAAAAAAAAAATAATAATAATAATTTAATTGAATTATTGATATTTGAAAAGTTAACTAAAAAGTAAAAACAATTACACAAAAGAAAAAAATTAAAAAAGAAAAAAATAAAAAAAAATTATGGGCTAACCCGGCCCGAGCCACATCAAAACCTGTCGAGTTAGGGTTGGCGGGCCGGGCTGGGCCAACCTTTTTGGCTAAGAGGCGGGCCTAACCCGACTTGCCCTTGTTGGCGGGCCGGGTCTGCCAATTCCTATAACCAGCCGCGGGCCAGGCCAGGTCGGGCTGGACGGGTTATTTTTCCGCCTCTGCTCCTAACAATTGAAACGGATTATGCCGAATCACTTGTGTCTTTAGTTCTTAACAATTTTCCAATACATTAAAACCAAAATACATGTTAGAATCGATATTTAACAAAACCATATTTTTCACACTTTTTATTGTTAACTTCTTGATCATACAGGTAATGATATTATGATTACCAATTGTTGAAACTATTATTTACACTTTTTTTTGTTGTTGTTGTGGATCTTGTGTTTGGAAAACACTTTTTTTTTTTAATTATTGTGCAGCTTGTGTTTGAAAACCATTATTTACCTTACAATTTACAGGTACAAATCTCTAAACAAACAGACAAACGTAAAGCAAGTCTACATAGAAGAAACATTTTCAAACAACGACACAAACTACCAGCAATACAAATGGCGGGAGTCTCAATTTTGAAGATCCTTGCAAAAGCAGAAAATAAGCAAGCTTCACTACTGCTTGGAACACATTTGTTCTTCGTGGAACATGCTAGAAACAGAGGATTACAACTACTTATTGCATCTTGCAAACAAAATTACTAGCAAGCAATGTATCAGACCGCTGTTGCTCTAATCACTATGCACGACAGTAGAGGTGTAAAAATTCTAATGAAATTAGTGAAACTAATCAATCAATTCCACAAACTAAAAAATTGCAAGGAAGTATTCAAGTCCATGACTCCAACTGTGACAATTCTCATTAAAAGGAGAATATTTCGGATTTGCGACAAAGTGAATCAAAATCGTATACATTGGGACATATCAACGTCACTAGAAAATATCACATGTCCAAGATGGAATGTAGATTACCAAATAGTATGTATGAAATATAATCTTTAGTGAGTTCCTTATATGATTTATTACACACGTAAAAATTTAAATACTTTTTAATTTATTCTGAAGATACAAATTAAAACTCATTGGATTGTCTACACATGTTTGACAAACATCAATTTAAATATATTATAATATAAATTAACAAAATGTATAAATAAACATTCCTATCGTACATCGAAAAAAACTTTCATTCTATTACCAACCAAATTAAATCCCACGCCGAACGATAACATTCATTTGGAGCACGGTTGCTGAACCATTATTCACTATCCAACCGATATATTATAATATCATTATGACGTTTCTGACTTGAATACTTAACAAAATAATTATTACGTTTGCTACCGTTTCGTATTCTCTTATTCAAAAACTTATTAACATTTTGTCGATCGATGTGTTTACTTATTCCTAGACATTTATTCGTTTTCCCAAAGCACCTTTTGTATTCTATAAAAAAAAAAAAAAAATTTAAAATTTAAATAAATAATTTACATAATATTAAAGTGATACCAATACAACTTCAGAAAAGTCATTACCAGATGTTAAGATAAATCATTTTTTTAATCAACCAAATTAAATTGCACGTTGAACGATAACATCCATTTGGAGCATAGTTACCGATATATTATAATATCATCATGACGTTTCTGACTTGAATACTTAACAAAATATTTATTATGTTTGCTACCATTTTGTATTCTCTTATCCAAAAAGTTATTAACGTTTTTTCAATCAATATGTTTACTTATTACTAGACATTTATTCGTTTTCCCAAATCACCTTTTATATTCTCAGAAAACAAATAAATACTTTTAAATTTTAAATAAATAATTTACATAATATTAAAGTGATACTAACACAAATTCAGAGAAGTCATTGACCAGATGTTAAGATAAAATTAATAATTATATCTATATAATTATTAATATCAATTGTACACAGATGTTATTAAATCACTCATGCAAGTTGAAAAGACTACCTAAATATTATATGGTCTAATCGTATAATCAATATTATTTTTGTAGACATGTCTTTGATATTTAATGTCATATTTTCATGCATATACATTTTTACCACCTTTTCCAATTTATTCTTCTTATCCTTTCTATTAAACTCACGCCAGTTAGAACTTATTCTTCTTCAACAACCATATTTATTTATTATAACATTTTTATTCATATTCCATCTGTTTCTTTTGTATTCCTAATTAAACAAAACAAATCAAAATATATTCTGATGTGAATCAACAAAATTTTAATTAACAAACTAGCATACTCAATAAAACATAAACAATTAAATAAGACCAATGTCGAACCGTATAAATATTTTATATTAATTGATATATTATCACATCATCACAACATCTCTGACTTGAATATTTAACAAAATATTTATTACCGTTTCCTTTAAAACTATGCCAATAAGATATCATTATTAGATCACCATGTTTACATATTGTTGATTGATGCATTGATATACTTTGTATTAATTGATATATTATTACATCATCACAACATCTGACTTGAATATTTAACAAAATATTTATTACCGTTTCCCTTAAAACTGTACCAATAAGATATCATTATTAGATCATCATTTTTATTTATTGTTGATTGATGCATTGTACTATTATGTGATATTTTTGATGTGACATTACTATTAAAAATCAAGATATTAGAATTTAGTTTTAATTATGGTTTAATGTACTTACTTTTTGATTGACGTGATTGATCTTTTGATGATATCTCGTTGTAACGCCCACATCAAGGTATGTAGTTTTATTTATGCCCTAATACCCTTAGTTGAATTTTGTTAAAGTTATTTTGAACAAGTTTGAAGAAAATTCCTTAAAACTTCATTAGAGGTAAAATGATATTTTCACTCATAATTAGTTGAAAAAGTAGGGAGTGAAAAGAAGTAGAATAACATGGAGAAGTTAATAAAAATGAGGGCATTTTTGTAATTGGCTAAGGGACATAGATGGAATTTTTAGAAAGCGCAAGGGTAAAATGGGAAACTATATATATATTATTATGTAATAAGAGTTCAAGAAGAGAAACTCTAGCCACTCTACCCATAGTTCACGCCACCTTCACCCCAAATTCTCTCAAATTTATTCACTAAATTTTCAAGGAAATTCATAGGATTTTGGCTAGATTTTAATAGATTTTCAATCTTAAGCATCAAAAGGTAAGATTCTTATACCAAGATGTGAGATTAAATTTTAAAGTTTTGAATTCTTATGGTTTTATATGCTTAGGGTTTAAGAGGAAGGGGAATTCTACCAAAGAGAGATTATAGTGTTGGAATTGCTCAAATTCAAAATAAGTAAATCCAACTTTAGCTTTGATCGGATAAATATTTGTGTAGAGAAATTTTTATATGTTGTATGTGTGTTTGGATGATGAGAATTATGGATTGAAAATTGAGGTTGTTTGATATGTGAATTTCATGGCCATGAGAAGTAATTTATTATATGTGATGAGAAGTAATTTATTAGTATGTGATGAGAAATGACTTATTAGTATGTGATGAGAATTGATTTATTAGTATGTGATGAGATTTGATTTATTGGTATGTGATGAGAAGTGATGTATTTGTATGTGTTGAGTTGATAGGATTTTGGATGAAAAATGAAAGAATGGATGTAGAAAGGTGGAGGATGAAATTCGGCTAGGTTGATTGATGGTTTTAGGGAGTTGTTTGCTCTAATTTTGGTGACTTGAGAGATATGTGGAAGGGTAACCAATTTTCAGGTTTGTATGTGCATGTAAGGTGTTTGATGAAATTTCAAAGTGAAGTGCATATATGAGTATGTTAGATTATTATCTTGTTATGAAAATGTTGTTGGTAGAGAATATTAGTTCCATAATGATATCTTTATATGCCATAATGCATTCATACATTTGAGCATTTACATTTAGAAAGAATAGCAAAGAATGAACATATTTACATGAACATATAGATGTATGAGAACATTAAAGAATAAAGAGAAAGAAAGAAAAACAATTAAATGTAGAATTATTGTTTTAAGAAATATAATTAAAGAACAATCCAAATCTGAAATTTTACTTAAAGAAATATAAAAAAAGAAGAGAAGAGAAGGTTGTTGCGATGGGGAGCACGTGAGTGACAGAGAAGAATAACCCCGCATGCACGCAACCTTTAGTGAGCGGCCTCAGAATAAGAAAGAAGAATTTATACAGTTCGTAAAAAGTGCATGTGGATGAGGACTATACCCAAGAAAGAATTTGAGAATACACTCACATGGCCAGGGTTCCGAATCCATGCCTCAACCGAGTCTGATCGGCAAAGAAAGAAAATAAAAGAAAGAAAGAAAAGAAAAGAAAGAAAAACAGAAAAGAAAGAAAGAAAAGAAAAGAAAGAAAAACAGAAAAGAAAGAATAGAAACAGAAAAGAAAAGAAAGAAATGCAGAAAAAGAAAGAAAAATAAAATAAGAAAACAGAAAAAAGAAAAAAAAAGAAAATGCATTGCATAGAAAAGTTTATGCATCTGTGCATATGAATCATGCCATTTCTACTATCTCGAGTTAGTTTCCCTATTTGTGCTTACATATCGGTAAGTGAGAAACTAGAATCATAGAAAACAGAGAAGAATAGAGAAGCTTGGTGTAAGGAAAGAAAATTCAGAATCTGAGTAAAGGAGAAAGAATAGAAGTGTTGTGGGTTTACCTACTGAGCAATTAGTGTTCACCCCGTTGATTTTACTATTTTTGCAGGTAGTAGATGAGATACAGTCGGATGGGACGTCAAGTAGTGGAATACTATTTTTGGACCCACTACCTTATACTCATATCCATATATGTTTTTCTATGATACATTTAGTGAGTTTTCTTTTTGTACCTCCCAAGAATATATCTGTCAACCAGCTTGATCAAAACTTCAACCAACTACGTATCATACAATCAGGCGGCTGTCTTTGTGACTTAAAATAGAAGTAGAATCACTTCATTCATCAAAGGAAAACACTGGTAGTGGGTGGCCTTTGACCATCAGAAAACACAAATCTATTATATGCTTTTCCTTTCCTTAACCAAATGAGAAATCTAAATGTCAGAGCAAGAGTCAAGACAAACTATTTCCTATAAATTCAGACATAAAACATGTAACCGATGCAAAATCAAATCACATTGTAATTAATATCCTGCTGGTAGCAGCTATTACTTTTTTCAATTTCATTGAAAATGGAAACACAATTAAACTTATGAAACCTAAAGGAATTCATACCTCACGTCCTTGGACAATAATCGCATGTACACCTGCTTCAATTGTTTTTCTTGCTTCTTCGAAACTCCCGACCTCCAATCGAATAGACTGAATACATCAGGAGAAATTCACAAGTACAAAACCGAATAGACTGATTGATACTCAACATAAACTCTATAAATGAGTACTTTCCTATTAACTACATATCAGGGCTATCAAATTTATGGACAAAATGCCATATGAATTTCAATAAACGGATTTTGACTGACATATAAAAGCAGCTGCAACACTCACTTGGGGAAAAACTTTTACGAAGCTCCTTTGAACATTCACCCCATGAAATTTGTAAAACTGCAACTTTTTCTTTCAATATAGCCTTTATATTTTCTTCATGGGGGAATTCCAGAAAAACACCAACCGCAAACGGTTTGTCCGTTAATGCTCTGGTCTTCCTTATTAGCTCCCTTAAGTATTCTGGTGATTCCTGATCAGAGAAAAGTTTGAGAAAATCAATAGAAGTGCTCGAAAATTAAACTGAAACACACCATACTCAACTCATATAATTGCGAACAATAATTTGCAAGACACGATGAAGATATTCAAAAGGAAGAGAAAAGACTTGAAGTACCCAATCAGGGGCTCTTAAGAGACCAAGCCCACCAGCATTAGCGACCGCAGCTACAAGCTCTGGACCTGAAATATAAGGTCCCAATGGCCGCTGAACAATTCCATGTTCAAAACCCAGAATCCCTTTCCAACCCATTTATTATCTTTATGTTAACTCTCTCTGTCTCTGTCTCTCTTGTTCTCTTTTTATAACCAATCAATATATTACTTGAGCTAAGTGGAGGTGAGCAACTCAATTTTCTCTACTCAGTTGAAGCCTGCTACTTTCTGAATATCATTTCAACACCTTATATTTCGCAAAAGAAGTTTGGCACTGCTGATTTGGAAATATCATCTTTCCATCTATTGAAATACCTATTTTTCTATTATTATGCAATATCATATCAGTTTATTCAGAATTAATCTATATCTCAATTTGTTTAACAGTAAATGCTTTGCATAAAATTATAAAAATATCATTTAAACGTTAAAATTCATATTTAAATTTAAAAAAAAAAAAAAAAAAAGAGTTTATTTTAGAGATAGATAAGTTTAAAATACCTTTTCGGAAATTATTAAATACACTCTTAATTTGGTTTTTTTGATATTTTTAGGGGGTTTATAATATTTTAGAGAGGGCTTTTGATAATTTTAGGAAAATATCAAATAAAGTCGTTATGACCCTTGAAACTTAACTATTTATTAGGGCAAATAAAATTAAAAATCAACCCTTTAAAAATATTTGAGACATTGTTGCTTAAATTAGGGGCGACAAATGTTCATCCGTGAACTGGAGAGGTGCAAGTGTAAGTAGGTGGATGGGCTGAGGGCTGCTATGAGTTGGGAGGCTGGTTTTTTTCTGCTGTGGTGGGTGATGTGTCCTATGGCTACTGGCAGATGGCAGCAGTTAGGTTTTGGCCTTATTGGGAGTAGTGCTACAAACGAACCGAGCTGTTCATTCGATAACTGTTCGACTCGACTCGATAAGAAACTATTCGCGAACAGTTTGATATTCGTTCGATAATATGTTCGATTCGAGTTCGAACATAGGACGTTCGTTTGATTATGTTCGCGAATATAATACGTTCGACTGACTGATCCATCCGTTTGCGAACTATATGTTCGATTATTTGTTCGTTTATGTTCGAAAAACATGGTATACATTATATATATATATATATATATTATGCTTGGTTTAGTTTGGATGAATTTTTTTTTTTTTAATGGTAATCTATAATAAAATATTATGATGCTTTCTTATATATATAATATGTTTGAATTTTTTTTTTTAAATGTCATCAATAATTAAATATATAACTATATAGTATTTTAATTAAAAAACAATAAATTATTATGATACATAACATGACAAATTTAATAACATAATAGATTGTATAATCAAGTGATATATGACATAGTAAATCTAATAATATAATAGCTTCATATTTTTCCAAATATAATCAATAATTAAATATTATAAGATAGTATTTCAATTAATAAATAATAAATATAGGATGGTAAATTGATGAATATAAAATATTGTATAATCAAGTGATATATAGCAAGACAAATTTAATAACATAATAATTTAATTAAATATAGTATAGTAAATTGATGAATATAACATATTGTATAATAAAGTGATATATAGCACGACAATTTTGATAATATAATAACTTAATTAAATATAATATGACAAATTTATGAACATAACATATTGTATAATCAAGTGATATATAGGATGACAAATTTAATAACATAATAGTTTAATTAAACCTAAATTAATCACACATTTGTATTGATCCTATATTACAATAGACTCTCATACCACTGTGAATTTATAGGTGTTGATACAAAATATATATGTAGACAGTAATGATAATATATATATGATAACTTATAATTTTGATAATTTAATAACATATTAAACATATTTAATCTATGATTAATATATGTATGATAATAATTTTGTATATACATAATTATACATTATACATTATATATATATAACAAATTAATCACACATATGTATTGATCATATATTATAATAGACCCTCGTTCCACTATGAATTTATGAGTGTTGATATAAAATATATATGTAGACATTTAAAATATTTATGATAATTTATGTAATAATAATATATATATATATATATATATATGATAACTTATAATTTTGTAAAGTCTAAAAGTAGTGACTAAACGGTGAGTTTTGTATTTGTCTATAAAAGAACAAATTGTTCTGTTTTTGTACATTTATTCATTCAATACAGAAAAATTCAGTTATAGTTATCTTCAGCTCAAGCTACATTTTCTTCAAATGCTGAATTCAATGGGTGTATATTTGTTTTTTAGAGCATGAATTGGAAAGTTGATGTATTTTTTTTTATTCAAACAGGTGTTCGAATGAGTTATTCGAACATGTATTTACGAGTTAATCGAACGATTAATCAAACGATCACGAACAGATCGTTTTGCTAATCAAACGAACTTGAACAACCATTCTGTGTTCGTTCGAGTTCGAACACGATTTCGAACTCCCCTTGATGCTTATCGAACGAGTTTCGAACGGAAGTGTTCGTTCGTGTTCGGTTCGTTTGCAAGCCTAATTGGGAGGCTAGTTTCTTTTTCCACTGCGGTGGGTGTTGTGTCCCATGGCTGCTGGCAGATGACAGTAGTTTGGTTTGGCCTTTTTCCTTTCACTTTTCGTGAGCTGCTGCTGAAATTTTTTGTGGCTGTGTTGGGTTTTTACTTGCTGCAGCTGTTGTTTTTGTTTGTTTGTTTTTACATTTGGCTTTGCTGAGGTCTTGTGATTAGGCTTCCTTGTTTTGTTGTTTTATAAGGAGTGGGCTCTTCTTGTAAAGGCTTAAACTTCGTTGGTTTTTTTTTGTTTGTAGTGAACTTTCCCTTGTCATAGCTTTATCGGGGTTTTCCTTTAGTTTTTAATTCTTTATTTTTTATAAAATTATCAATTACCAAAAAAGAAAAAAAAAATATTCATCTATGAAACATAGAGTTAAAAAATATTTATAATATTTGGCCTTTGTGTCTTTATGTTTGCTAGCGTAAGCAAGGATGTCTAACATTTTGTTTTTGTTGCTTTAGGTGCATTCGATAATTTTAACAAATATATTATAGATAAAAGAATTAATATATTATATACGAGATTAATTTATTCTTCATACAACAACTTAAATTTATTAAATGAATTTAAGTGAATTAAAAGAAAAGGTTATCAATCACATAACAATCATATTTTGATAAAAAAAAAAAAAAAAATTTAAGTTTTTGAACTCCCTAAGTTTTAATCAAATAACAAAATTTCTCTAAAGATTTCAAAAACAACATAGATCCCATATCTTTAGTGAGTCGTTAGTATGCTGTTAGAATTTTTAGTTAGATGAGTTAATGGATATTTATTTAAATACCCCTTTATTATATATTTTTATATCAAAAAATTGATAGTAAGAAAAGAAAACTTTTGTTATTACTTTAATCACAATAAATATTTGTAATTTAATTATATTTAAGGGGAATTATTGTTATTAACTCGAAAAATGATCTATTTTTACATATAATCTAAAACGTAAAATAAAGCAGCAGGGCTGGCTCAAGGGGTAGGCAGGTGAGGCACCTGTCTAGGGCCCCAAAAAACAGGGCCAAAAAGGGCCAAACTTTTTATAATTTTTTTTTTTGAATATATTACAAAAATAAAAATAGTATATAATTTCTTATCTAGGCCAATCCAATGGCCCCCCCAAAAAAACCAAAAGGCCCAATTTTATTATATACTTTTTACATATATTTTCACCCAAAGTTTGAGAAAATAGTAAGTTTGTACTTCTAGTTTTATATATTCTAATTCACACCCCTGCATTAACACATTGAATTTCTTTTAACAATGAAAGACTAAAATGGTCATTTATATGTCTCAAATTACTCACCCCCAATTCAATCCCAAAATTCGACATTCACATAAATCATCTCCACTTCTCTTCCGCCGCCGATCGTTTAGAGTTGATTCCGGTCGATTTTCTCACCAAAATCGACTGGAACCATCAATTTATCATTTTCCAAGTGTTTTCTTAGCCTTGATAGCCCTCGATTTAGTTGATTTTTTTTACAAATCTCACAACCTAGCTCCACCGCATGCGACAACCATTTTTAGCCTTTTTGGCATGTACATGGCATCGTTGGCCTTCCCCCTTCACCACCATCTTCCTCCCTTCAGCCTACCCCTATCATACCTCATCTGTTTACTCCGCCAATCATTGGTCACCGATACCTTTTGGGCCGCGACTTCTTAAGTATTTTTTAGCCAATTCTGGCATTGGAAATCACCCATTTCACCACCCATCACTTCTCCATCATCTGCTCTCTAAAACCCTCCACCAACCTAACCGCGTTAGCCCGCCGGTCATTGTCCACCTCTCCTAGTGATTTTGCATCTCAAAAGGCAAGAAAAATAAACTTGAAATAAATTTTTTAATATATTCTTATATTATTAGAAGATCCCCAAAGTAACTTTTACCTATGGTCACAAATGTTCTTGAGACGGCCTTGCCTGCACACACCCACAAACATTAGGAATGGCGAAAAAGATGGTCAACTCTCAGTCTCTCACATGTCTCTCTTTCTCATTACGAATGATGAAATAATGAACAGTGCCTCTAGGTTTTGAAAATTAACACTGCCACCCTTAGTGTAATGTTAGTTTCAGTTTTCTAACTTTCTCATCTCATCGACTATCTTTGAATACTAATTTCATCCTTGTGTTTATAAGATTTATATATTTATTTATCTAATTTGAAAACATTAAAAAAAAAATAACATTTTCTATATTCATTAAATATACATGATTTTTTTTATACATCATATAATAAAAAAATATATTACAAAATTAACAACGTTAAAAAAATTAAAAGATTATAATCTTCTTTAAAATGGATGTTTACAATTCAGAATTAATAGTTGATAAGCAAAACATTGATTAAAGAATTAACAACGTATATTAAAATAGTAAACAATAATGCTATGTTCTTCCTTATCCATATTGTCGTATGGTAAATCCCTGAAGTATGGATTCACGCCACATGTCATTCTGTGGAACCACACCATGTGTCATTTTGTTTATGTTAACTTCATTTACAAGTTTACCATTGTAATAGTATATAAAATTACTTTTTACTCAAATTAGGGATATGTTTTTTTATTGATACTTTGTAAGCTGTGTACCTATGCACAAAGAAAACACAGATAGCTATATAAGAACAATGGACGTAGGATTTGCACTTAGCATTGATGCGTGCAAATGCAACACCTAATTTTACCTTACTAAATTCTAATATAAAGTCGTGTAGTAGCAAAGAGCAAGTAAGAGTCTTTCACGTAGAGGATTTGTGAACTTGATTAATTATCTACTTCTAACGGGGTTTGTCACAAATTATAAAAACTCAACAAAAACTAGCAAACTAAAATTAAACAAAGTAAAACACGCAAACAATCATGAAAGAGATAAATAAGAGAAACTAGATTGAAGGTTTATTCGCCACCACTAGACACAAATTACATATAATAAAAGCACTCTTTAACTTTCTATCCTCTTGATCACATCAGCTCAGAAAATACCAAACGTTGATAAGTCTCATCTCTCCTTACTGAGTCGTTGGACTAGACACGGTCATAACCCAATTCCTTATTTATTAAATAACCTAGGATACGATCTCTAGATTCAAAGTAATAAAAACATTAAGTTGCGAGAGACCTACTGAATCAAGGCTAAACTCATATGGTCGATTTAGTTATCTTGAGTGATTAACCCCCCATGTATGTAGGCATTCTAACACCCACATCGAGGTACGTAACTCTATTTATGTTTTAATGCCCTTAGTATTACTTATTCCAAGGTGAAAGAAAGAAAATTGGCATTTTCACTTTTTGCCACGGCAAAGGAATTTTGTTGCCGCGGCAATGAACTTTCTGCCCAAACTTGTGTGTTAGAAATTCCAGACTTCGCCGAGGCAAAGAAAAAGGTTCGCCGGGGCAAAGAATCCTCTGGATTTTTTCAGCGAGGCAAAGTAAAAAAATTTTGCCTGGGCAAAGAACTCGCCGGAATTTTTGAGAAAATCCTGGAAAACTTGCTTAAGGGCAAAATGGTGTTTCCGCCCATGATATTTATACAGATGCCTCACTTTAAAGACTTGGTGCTGTGTTGATGCAGTTGGATAGGGTAATAGCTTATGCTTCTCGACAATTGAAAGAGTATGAGACGAGATACCCTACACATGATTTAGAGTTGGCGACTGTAGTCTTTGCATTAAAGATATGGAGGCATTACCTATATGGTGCTAAGAGTAATATTTATACTGATCATAAGAGTTTGAAGTATTTCTTCACCCAAAGGGAGCTGAATGTGAGACAAAGGAGATGGTTAGAGCTGGTTAAAGATTATGATTGTGAAATTAAGTATCAGCCTAGAAAGGCCAATGTATTAGCTGATGCCTTGAGTAGAAAAGCGTATTTGTCCCGACTCACAAGACAGAAAGAATTATTGGAAGAATTGTGTAAGGAACAAATAGAGGTAATACCGGGAAGGATTGCCAGGTTAGAAATTCAGCCTACTTTACTGGAAGAGATTAAAGAAAAACAAGTTATTGATGAATGGTCTCAGAAAATAAGTCAGCAAGTGCTTGAGGGCAAGATACCAGAATTCCACTTGTTAGATGGTGTCCTCCATTTCCGGAATCGCATATGCATTCCCTAAGATATTGAGTTGAAGAAGAAAATTCTTATGGAGGCTCATGATACACCATACACTGCTCATTCTGGAGCAACCAAGATGTATCAAGACTTAAAGAAGAATTATTGGTGGCCGTGTATGAAGAGAGATATTGGAGATTATGTGGCTAAGTGCCTAGTCTGTCAACAGGTGAAAATAGAACACTAAAGGCCATCAGGTTTGCTTCAGCCACTCGACATTCCTGAATGGAAATGGGAAAGTATATCAATGGATTTTATCACAAGCCTTCCAAGAGTTCAAAAAGGGTATAATGCGATATGGGTGATAGTAGATAGATTAACTAAATCATCCCATTTTCTTCCAATAAAGGATAGTACCACCTCAGATCAGTTAGCCCAGATTTACATTAAGGAAATAGTTAGACTCCATGGGTTGCCCAAGACAATAGTGTTAGATAGAGATTCCAGATTTGTTTCAGCTTTTTGGACCAGTCTACAAAGAAACTTGGGTACTAGGTTAGCATTTAGTACAACATACCATCCTCAGACAGATGGCCAAATTGAGAGAAAGAATCAAGTATTTGAGGACATGCTGAGAGCGTGTTATATGGATTATAGAATGACCTGGCATGAGATGTTTCCTTTGGTGGAGTTTGCCTATAATAACAGTTATAGTCTGCAATTAAGATGGCTCCTTATGAAGCCCTGTATGGTAGACGGTGTAGATCTCCACTGCATTGGGATGAGGTAAGAGAGAAAGATGTTTTGAATACAGCTTTTGGGCCAGAGATAACTCAGAAAATGATAGAAGACATCAAGTTGATCAGAACTAGAATGAAGCAAGCCCAAGACAGATAGAAAAGCTATGCAGATGTAAAAAGAAAAGATGTAGAATTTGAAGTGGGTGATAAAGTGTTTATTAAAGTTTCCCCTTATAAGCGGGTACTGCGTTTTGGCGGCAAAGGAAAGTTAGCGCCTAGATACATTGGCTCCTTTGAAGTATTGCAATGAGTTGGAAAGGTAGCTTATAAGTTGGCGCTACCACCTAGTATGGATAGGGTGCACAATGTATTCTATGTCTCGATGCTTCGAAGGTATGTCAGTGATCCCTCCCATATACTAAAAGTAGAAGAAGTGGACTTAGAAGAGAATCTCGTTTATGAGGAGCGTCCAATACAGATATTTGATAGAAAGATTAAAGAGCTCCGAAGAAAGAGTATTCCATTAGTAAAAGTCCTATGGAGGAATCATAAAGTAGATGAAGCTACATGGGAGGTAGAGCAAGATATGTGGAACCGTTGCCTTGAATTGTTCGTTTGAATTTCGAGGACGAAATTCCTATAAGGGGGGAGAATTGTAACACTCACATCGAGGTACGTAACTCTATTTATGTTTTAATGCCCTTAGTATTACTTATTCCAAGGTGAAAGAAAGAAAATTGATATTTTCACTTTTCGCCGTGGCAAAGGATTTTGTCGCCGCAGTAATGAACTTTCTGCCCAAACTCCCAAACTTGTGTCTAAAATTCCAGACTTTGCCGAGGCAAAGAAAAAGGTTCATCGGGGCAAAGAATTCTCTGGAATTTTTTGCCAAGGCAAAGCAAAAATTTCGCCAAGGCAAAGAACTCGCTGGAATTTTTGAGAAAATTCTGGAAAACTTGCTTAAGGGCAAAATGGTCATTCCACCCATAATTAGTTGAAAGTGTGGGGAGTGAAAAGAAGTAGAATTAAATGGAGAATGCAATGGAAATAAGCATTATTTTAATTGACTAAAGGGCAAAGATGGAATTTTATAGAAAGTGCAAGGACAAAATGGGAATCTATAAATAATATTATGTGATATTAAGGGTTCAAGAGTGAAAACCCTAGCCACTCCACCCTTTATTCATGCCACTTTCACCCCACATTCTCTCAAATTTCTTCACTAAATTTCCAAGGAAATTCATAGGATTTTGGCTAGATTTTGATAGATTTTCAATCCTAAGCATCCAAGGATAAGACTTTTGCAATAAGATGTGAGATTAAATTTTTAAAGTGTTGAATTCTTATAGTTTTATATGCTTAGGGTTTAAGAGGAAGAGGAATTCTACCAAAAAGAGATTATAGTGTTGGAATTACTCAAATTCAAGGTAAGTAAATCCAGCCCTAGTTATGATTTGAGCAATAATCGTGTAGAGAAATTCTTACATGTATGTATGTGTTGTATGTTGAGCATTATTGATGGGGTTGATGTTGAATGATGGTTAGGAGTCAACCATGAGAAGTAGTATTTGTGTATATGGTGATTGGTGGAAGTTTGGATGAATTATGAAAGAATTTGAGTAGAATTATGGAGTGTGATTTCCTGGCCAGGCTTTGCTCCAAATTTTGGTGGTTAGAGATTGTTATGGAGATGTAATCAACTTGGTGTTTTGCTTGTGCATACAAATTGTTTGATGAAATTTCAAAGTGAAGGGCATGTATGAATATGATTGCATGTTATCTTGATATGAGTTTATAGATGGTAGAGAAAGTAGAGAATGACATGTGCCTTTTTGCATTTAAACATTTGAATTTAGAAAGAATAACAAGAATAAGCCTATCTACATGCATAGAACACTAAAGAACAAAGAGAAAGAAAGAAAAGAAAATTCATTATAGATTCCATTATTAAAGAAAAGAAAAGAAATTGAATACTAATTCCTAAAAGAAAGATAAGAGAAGAAAAGGTTGTTGCGATGGGGGACCCGTGAGTAAAAGAGAAGAACAATAACCCCGCATGCATGCCACCTTCAGTGAGCGGCCTAAGAATAAGAAAGAAGAATTTGTACAGTCCGTAAGAAGTGCATGTGGATGATGACTGTACCCAAGAAAGAATTTGAGAATATACTCACACGGCCAGGGTTCCGAATCCATGCCTCAACCAAGTCCGATCGGCAAAGAAAGAATAGAAAAGAAAAGAAAGGAAGAAAAGAAAAGAAAAGAAAAGAAAGAAAGAAAGAAAAGAAAAGAAAAGAAAGAAAGAATAGAAAAACAAGAAAGTAACAGAAAAGAAGAGAAACAGAAAAGAAAGAAGAGAAATAGAAAAGAGAGAATTGAAACAGAAGAAGAAAAACAAAAAAAGAAAGAAACACAGAAAAAGAAAGAAAACAGAAAGGAAACAGAAAACAAAATGAGGAATAGAAAACAGAATAAGAAAACAGAAAAACAGAAAAGAAAATGCATTGCATAGAAAAAGTTTATGCTTTTGTGCATATGCATCATACCATTTCTACTACCCCGAGTTAGTTTCCCTATTTGTGCTTACATATCGGTAAGTGAGAAACTAGAATATTAGAAAGAGCAGAGAAGAATTGAGAAGGTTGATGTAAGGAAAGAAATCCAGAATACGAGTAACGGAGGAAGAAGAGTAGCATAATGGATTTACTTACTGAGCAATTAATGCTCACTCCATTGATTTCACTGTTTTTGCAGGTAATAGATGAGATGCGGTCGGATGGAACATCAAGAAGCGAAGGAGAATGGCACTACTGTCTAATTGTATTTTGAGTTTATGTATATGACTTTTTTACTTTATGTAGAGAATTTGTATATGAAAGTAAAGTTATTTTGGGCCCACTATCTTATACTTATATACATATATGTTTTCTATAACATATTTAGTGATTTCATATTATAATTTCCCAAAGTATACTAGCTAGAGAGAGTTATTACATGCATACACTTTACCACTAGTTATTTAGGTTAATAAAGCGATTCCGTACTAAACAACCTAAATTGACATTAATAAATTAATCCTAACTATTTAATTAAACAATTAAACAATTAAGACAATCTATCTAAACCCTATTCACAGAGAAATAATCACATAACCAATGGGGATCAAAAGATAAAAAGATGCATATTTTACTAATCACAAGATATGTCTAGGGCTTTGAAATCACCCTCAATCACAAAAGAATTAGTTACTCATGGAGAAGGATAAAAACATAATCATATTAATGAATAACAAAATAACAACAAGAGATAAGATAAACTTAGGAAATCTTGGGTAGCACAACGGAGTTGATAATGATCTTCCCCAATTCTTCTCTCCAAGCCTCTTTCAATCTCTCTTAATCTCTACATTATTGAGTATTTTTGTTCCCTATATTCTCCTCTAAAGAATCTCCAAAAATAATGCTAAAAGACTTCTATTTATATCCTACAAGGGTTAGGGTTTAGTTTTCTTTAATTCTATTTAGTTTATGACCCTTAAACCCTATTTTCCTAGTAAAAAATGGAAGAAAGATTTCTAGTTATTGTGACTATGCCCCGGCACTGTGCTGTGGCATGGTTGATTCTGGACTAAGTGTACTGTAGCACAGTGTTGCGGCATGGTTGATTTTGGACTAAGTGTGCTGCGGCATAGTTTAATTCCTCTTCTAACCTTGCATCATTCTTCAGCACTCCAGATATGGTGATTTTTGAGCATGATAACGATGGAATTTGGAAAAGTGGTAAACATATGAATGTAGCCTTTAAATCATCTTTCCAAAGGTTCAAGAATAATTTTTATACAATATCTACAGATTTAGTTACTATTGAATCACTGACGCATGTGCAAAACTAAAGCGTTTTCCAGGATTTCACTTCAACTTCAAATCGCCATAACTTCTTCAATTCAACTCCGATTCTCAATCTGTTTGTTTCCAATCGTCACAAATTCTCTCGAAAACATCTTTTCTTATCCAAATATTATTTTTACACTTTATTCCATGAAAACACAACAAAAATACCCATGATCCTGAAAAGTGCATTTATGAAACAATAAAGTTAATTCATGCAAATTAATCCTAATTTCCCACAAACGATACCAATAAACCACTAAGTATAAGTGTATTTTCAAGCACTTATCAAGCATTTGAATCACTTTAAATATATTTTCCTTGTATTGTTGTTTGGTTTCTTATTTATCTGTTGATCCAGCATCAAAATCATGGGTTTCATACAAACTCCTACGTAGACCCCACCACGGATCATACGTACTTCTCGTTGGTGCAAATTACAACATCAACATTTGACAATAGCAGAAGCGCCCCTATAGAGCTCTTCAAATTTTTTGGTTGATCTTATTCTATTTGCCAAGCTTGTGTGATATCCACCATGACTCGCGCTACCAGAGCCAACTCAAAGAACAAGGTTGTCACCAGCCGAGCCAAGGAGGTTTCTACAAGCCATCTAAGGGTAGTACCAGGATAAAAAAAATAGGCCAATTGCACTTCAAAGGGATCTGTAAATAATTAATGCCATTGGGATGCTTATTTTCGTGCTCCAAATGCTACTACATCGTTTGGACACCGTCCTAGTGGTGGCACCAAGGACCTTAGCCTTAGAATAGTAGGGTGTTGTTTAAGTGGTGGCACCAGGGACCTAACCACCTTGGACACAATCAGGATGCATCTAGGCATGGGATCCTAAGCTCTCCTACGTGTGTTACCAATAAGCCATGCCGAAAGCTCGCTCGTGATGTCGATAACTGGCTTGCTAAGCATAACTCATGCTGCAAAGACACCAGTAATCCAAAGCTTGCTGGTGGTGCTGATAACCGATACGTTGAGTATAACTCACACTGTGAAGGCACCTGCAAACAAGGTACTGATGATAGCCCACCTCACGTTGACAATTTGCTCTTCTCGGGTAACAAACGCATCCAAGCGCGTTCGAGAGAATGAGATGAGCACAGCAACCTACCCCAAGTGAAGAACTCTATGACCACATAAATGCACCATGATATAATCGAAAAGCCCATATCGATGTTGCAAAAAGAAGCCATCCAGCAGGCTAGTAGTTGGATGAGTTACAAAAAGCCCTTGCCAAGCATCGGGCATAACAAGACGAGCATGAAACCAGACATGAAAAATCTCAATTATCTACCAAGGTGCTCTATGCACCTTTCCCATCAAGGTTTAAAATGCTCGACATGGAGGCTTTTGATGCGAATGGCAATCCCCAGGATCACCTAGATGCTTTCAACAACTTGATGAAGTTACACCAAGTCTCTGATCTCGCCACATACCGCTATTTGGCTTTCACTCCGACTGCAAGAGCAAAGAGATGGCTCAAATTGCTCCCCGCAAGATCCATATCCTCTTGGAAACTGTTTAGTTCAAAATTCCTTAGTCATTTTCAAGAAAACATGAAGTTTTCAATGCCCTTAAGTTACATGAGCAACATCCGACAAGAAAGGGATAAGACACTGAAGTCTTATCTAGAAAGATTCAACTTTGGGTTGAATAGGGTAGCCAATGCTTTTGAGGAATCAGTCTGGACACTCACCATTACTGGTGTTCAACCACAGATAGACCTATGGAAGAGCTTCAAGTTGAGGACCAGGTGTCCTTCACTTGGTTTTACAAGATGGCCTAAAAACATCTACGGATAGAGAATTTTGTGGCCACCTTGAGGCATAATGACTCCAAGGCCTCAACCAGTGCTCATTTTTGAATTGACGACAATTCGGGAGCGAAGAGAAGAGACAACCAAGATAGAAGGGATGACGGGGACAAGAGGAAGGCACCAAAGAAATAGCAAGTAGAGTCCAGGAAGACACTCGCATCGTTTCCTCATTATAACGACTATACTCCTTTAGTCAGTTCTATGGTATCTCTTAACAATTTCTAATGACGTGGGATTGCTTCCAAAACCAAAAGATCTAAAAGGGAAATGTAACAGGCGTGATCCTAAAAAGTAGTGTTGATACCATCGAGACATCGAAAATAACAATGATGAGTGTCGAGCCCTCAAGGATGCAATCGAAGATCTCATCCCAAGGGGTCATTTGAAAGAATTAGTCAGCGACCAGCGAAGCGAAATGGCAATGATGAGCTGCGACAAGATCCCCAAGAAGAGGTCAATGTAATCAGAACGATTTTTGGAGGATTGCATGTTGGAGGTAGTTCTATATTCTCCCAAGACTTCTATGCGAGAGAAGCGAGGTATGAGCCTTTTGCTAGTGTGCTTAGCCTCAAGCTACGACTAGCGAAGTATCCAAAAGGAGAAGTTGAGACGTTTATGTTTGTAGAAGGAGATGCGAGATGAGTACATCACCCTCATAAAAATGCACTTGTCATTATTGCCCGGATAGGAAATATGAGGTCCACAGGACAATGGTGGATAATGACATTGTAGTTAACATCCTCTACCAGTATGCATTCGAGAAAATGATATTCAAGGATGTAGATCTGAAACTGGCTATCATACCTTTATGTGGATTCACAGGGGATCACGTCTTCCCCAAAGGAATGATCACCGTACCAGTCACACTCAGCGAAAGAAGCAATGTGATAGAAATGGCAGATTTTGTGGTTGTGGATTGCCCGTCTGCCATCAACGCAATGATGGAGAGGCCTCTCTTTTGTGTTTTGAAGGCAATCACATCCATCTATCACCAGATGATGAAGTTTCATGGAGTTAGGGTAGTAAAGGGATCGCAGACTGAATCCTGGCAATGTTACAACAAAGCAAGTCTAATTGCCTTGAAGAACAAGTGACCACAGATGATGACGATAAAAAAGGGAGAGCCATAACCTGTTCCTGTCGAGGATATAATTGATCCTTAAGAGTGCGAAGAAGAATCTATTAGCGGGCTAGTGAAGAAACTAGTCAAAGTCCCAGAACGTGAGCCTACTTGCGTACTAAAAATAGGAGGTGACCTCAACGGCCAGTTAGCCAGACAGTTGGTCAATTTCTTGAAGCAGAATCTGGATGTCTTTCTATGGACTTACATGGACATGGTCAGGATTAGTCTTGAAGTAATTTTTCATAGGCTAAATGATGATCTCGAAGTGCACCCTGTTCACTAGATGTGAAGGGCAACGGATACAGAGAGTTATAAGGCGCTAAAAAAGAGGTAGACAAGCTGTTGTTCATCAGGTTTATTCGAAAAGCCTAGTACTCATAGTATGTTGCCAACCCTGTCTTAGTGAAGAATTCGAATGACAAGTTGCAGACATTCGTTGACTTTATAGACCTAAACAAGGTTGTAAAACCCTAATATGGAAAATACTCCCCCGAGGGGGATGGGGATGATTACGAGTTAATAGAAATTAATGCGGAATAATAAAATTCTCAACTACCTAAATGCTATGAGCAATACATGACAATAATAAAAAGCAATAAATAAGCAACAAGTAATAAATGAGTTGAGAGAAGAGAAATCATAGATTTATAGTGGTTTGATGCTTTGATCAAGAGCCTCCTACATCCACTTCTTTAAGGCAACCTCCTTGAAGTTCCAAGAGAATCAAATTTCATTAATACAATAGTTTGACAGGATTTCGCCTTTATAATTACAGGATTTCACCTCTAGATTTATAGTATTTCACTCATAAAGATAAATCAAATATTTTTGTGAATGATTGCCTCTAAGCTAGGTTGGTACACACAAATGGGTTTTTATTTTCCTCTAAGCATATGAGTTTTAGTACAAATGAGAGAGTAAATTTTTGTTCAAGGTTGAGCTCTAGGGTTTGCATGAATGATGATTGATTTTCACACCTCTCTCTCTCTCTCTCTCTCTCTCTAGCAATAACTTATGTTTTCATAACCCTTGAAACAAATTAGAGTTGTTGATTCATTTAATGTACTGTTGCAGCTTCCTACAAAACTAAAAAACCCAAAAGAATGAATGTTCGATTATAGAGAACGGGCGTTCCTGATATCAACCATCACTTTTCTTTGAATTTTAGGGTATGGAATGGTCTTGAAGAACGGTTGTTCAGTTTGGTTGTTTCTTCTTCAGATGTGTGTTTCAGCCTTTTTGCCTAAGTCTTTACAAATGTTCGGAATGGCTTGACTGGACGGTTGTTCAACTTGGAACAACTTGACTAAAAGATTGCTTCCTTTTGGGCAGAGTGATGAATGGCATCATGGAACGATGTCATTCCAAGTTGGAATGGATTGACTAGGAGATATTTCTCAGAAACAACTAATTGGAACGGACGTTCTATCTACGTGAACAATCGTTTCACCTGGAAAACTGCAATTTCATTTTCGGTTATGACTTATGTCATACTTTTGCACATTTGTTAGTCTTTAAACATTCTTTTGATTAATTTTCGTACATCAAAACACATGAGGGCTCAACAATCTCCCCCTTTTTGATTGATAACAAAACTAAGCAAAAATTGAATTTAACAAAAATAAACAAGAAAATGCAAGAACTCCCCCTAACAATAAGCATAGCCTTTCAACAAGTTTAAAACAAAAGTGACTTCCATTTTATGTGTGAAAGCTCCCCTTACAACAAGCATTCCATACACATATCAAAATAAGCGCAAAAATGCCTCAACACATACAAATCATTCATCAACACAAACACTTCAAATGAACATTTTTCATCCACAAACTTCCTTAACAACTTCTCAACATACACAATGAACACAAACACTTCTAAAAGCTTCATTTCATCAACTCAACACAAACACCAATCAAACAAACTCAATACTTCTCCCTCTTTTTGTCATCAAACAAAAATAAGACGAAGTATCAAAATTGACCAGCATATTCATATTCATATTCAATATCAACATAATATGATGAAAAGAAATTTAAAGAAGATAAACCATTCATTCATAGTCATGAGAATCAAAAGTTTAAACAATAATAAAAGTCAAGTGTACTAAAAGTACACAAAATGTATCATCGTGTGCAAAATATAAAGTAAGAGTAAACATCAAATGAAATAAATCCTAAGACTCTAAGGCTTAGGTAAAGGTGGTGGCTAGTTTGGTAAGTAGTCTTTAAGTTGGTGAAGGTCATTGACTACCTCACACAATTGATTACTCAACCGTTTGAATTTCTCCTCAAAATGAGACGTCACTCTCTCAAAAAGTTCATCCGCTTGACTTGTAGGCCTAGAACTCGAACCAGCCTTTGTTCTTGTTCTTTTTCTCTCCATCGTTGTTCCTTCATTTGAGGATTTTGTAAAATTAATAGAGGAAAATGAGTAGCATAGTGGGTTTACTTACTGAGCAATTAGTGCTCATTCTGTTGATTTCACTGTTTTTGCAGGTAGTAGATGAGATGCGATTGGATGGAACGTCAAGTAGCGAAGGAAGTTGGTGTTAGGAAAGGATCAAGTCATGGCAGCAGAAAACAAAAATTATTTACAACATGGATCATTCCTTAGAACCAAGATGAGGACACAAATTTACAGTTTATAAGATATATTAGAATCTATAAAAAATTCAGTCTACAGTTAAGAAATTATACGCACATTTGGAGGCTTCTCTAACTTGTCTCTGAACAGGTTTTGCTACCGACCCAAGAGTAGGATCGAACCAATGTAGTCCACACGAAGATAACCCCAATAAACTGAAGAGGGATTTGCTAGATCCTCTTTATCCTTAAGAACCAAGAAGGAATCAAATAATATTTGATTCAAGCAAAAAGGCAAACTGGCGTGGGAAGAAGAGAAATGGGGCTAGAATGTTTTAATCTTAATGATTGAATGAAAAAAAATCTAATTTAATTCAGAAAGTGTTGCACTTATATAGTGCACACATTGCCCTATTCCATCATGGAATAGGCTTGGGCACCAACCCAAACACCCCTTATATCCAAACAGCCCCATTTAGATATTTTAATTTTAATTATCATTATCTCAATTAAATTCAATTAATATATATAAAAAAATATTAACATTTAACAATAATGATAATTTATTTAAATATATGTGAACTCATATTTAAACGTAATCTCACTTATTTAATTTTAATATCAAATTAAAATAAAGGCTACGACCTCAGAAAATTTAATTGCACTGTGAGATTACCAAAAATACCTTTTTGCCTAAAAAGATGAAAACACCCTTCTTATAAACTGATTCTTACATTATCTTCTATGTGTGTGACCAGTAGGCTCCTTATCATACTGGTAGTGTGTAGTATCGCGATTACACCAATTAATCGTCTCATTACACACAGACCAAGATCGGCCCCTAGCAAGGCATCATGGCCACCCGATAGATTCGGATTGAGCGAAGCAACTACCTGTCAATAATATGGTTACCATACAATCCAATCCTTTCATCATTCGTTATCTCAATGAGACCGAGGCATAGAAATAGTGTCAGCCTCAGTTACTCTCGATATGTATGTATTCAGTTACTGGACCAATGACCTGAATAATAATCTGGATAGAGCAACAACCCAATCCTATTGTGGCCACAGTTTTAGTGTCATTGCCATTTACTGAATTGCGCCATAAGATAACTTCCCTCGTACCCGGGAGTGATGATTCCTCTATCGATCCACCATAGTCTTGATACACTCCTTGATGCAGCCAATCACTACCGCATTGACAGCTCTGAATGTTTTGGGCTAGTGTCAAACTACACCAATCAGTGCACAAGGCATTCCGGTGATCTCAAGTTTAAGGATCACATGCATCACCATTCGTTAGAGGATTTGTTTCATAGACACTAGGGTTGCCATCCATATGGAATCCTCTGGTGGGTCAGTCCAGTGAACTTGCCTACAGCAAGCACCCATGTGTTGCATCAGGTTGTCACCAAACAACCTTGACAAGTAAGATCAGTTACTACCTTTCGACAGGGTCGTTCAACACTATGATAGCCTCACCGTATTATCTGTGCCCTTACTTCAGAATAATATGGCTACAAACGTTTCTAGAATGGCCACCATATGTGCTCATAGGGTTCTCACTATCAAGATTTAAAACACTTGATAACCTCGTCACGGTTCTACCATTCTAAGGACATATATCAATACATACAATAATGATTTATGCGATATAGAATAAAATGCCTAATTGATCAATGAACATTATTTAAAAGAGTCAATTCTATCATAATTGATTGGCTCTAGGGCATCTACTCTAACAGTTGGCAACACTGTCCGATTGTATTTTGAGTTTATTTGTATGACACTTTACTTGATGTAGAGATTTGTATATAAAGAAAAGTTAGTTTCTCGGCCCACTATCTTACACTTATATACATATATGTTTTTCTATGACATATTTAGTAATTTCACATTATATTTCCCAAAGTATACTAGCTAGAGAGAGTTATTACATGGATA